>NW_027097752.1:0-23425 GCF_019320115.1 Miscanthus floridulus | reverse complement strand
CTCATGGAGCGCACAAACGTCCAACCATAGAGCATGGGCGTCTTGTGGTTCCTTACACGATTGAACACCTCTTTGCAAAGGCCTCTAAAAATGGTGTTGCGAGCCTTTGCATTCCATTTCTCATAGTTCACTTCATCGCCTTGAAGTTGTGCGGCATTCCTAGGTGCGGGGAACCCTTGAGAGGTGGCTCTAAGAATTCCAACATCTAGAGCTTCTAAGTATGCCTCCATGCGGATTTTCCAATATGGAAAATCATCTCCCTCAAAGATAGGAGGAGGTCCATCCCCGTGAGACATCTTGCTCTAAGCGATTAAGCTTAAAAACGTGAGCACGAGGCTCTGATACCAATTGAAAGGATCAAGATGCCCAAGAGGGGGGTGAATTGGGCTAATTCTAAATTCTCTTGCAATAATCAAATCCTACAGATAGCCCAATTAACCCCTTGTGCCTAGAAAAGTGTTTATATCAAACTAAAGCACGACAACCTCTCAACCTATGTTCCAAACTTACTCTAGCAAGCAATTCTAAGGATGTAAAACAAGTATTGAATTGCTCAAAGTAAATACTCAAAGTAAGTGCTCAAAGTAAGTAGAGAGAGAAAGGAACGCGGCGATGTTTTGCCGAGGTATTGGAGAGTCGCCACTCCCCACTAGTCCTCGTTGGAGCACCCGCGCAAGGGTGTAGCTCCCCCTTGATCCGTGCAAGGATCAACTGCTCTCTACGGGTTGATTCTTCGACACTCCGTCGCGGCGAATCACCCAAAGCCGCTCACAACTTGAGTTGGGTCACCCACAAGCTCCGCCGGGTGAACACCAAACTCCCAATCACCACCAAGCCGTCTAGGTGATGGCGATCACCAAGAGTAACAAGCACGAACTCTCACTTGACCACGCGAAGCCTAATGAGAAGATGGATGCACACTTTGCTACTCTTGATTTGCTAGTGAGGCTACTCTCTTGGATTCTCAAATCACAAACACCTCACTAGGATCTTGCTCTTCTTGGCACTCACAAACATGTTTCTCAGCTGTTGGAATGAGCAAAAGATGCTCCACTCACGAGTGGAGCTTCTATTTATAAGCCAGCCTGAAAAACTAACCGTTATGAGCTTCTGCGGGGTGACCGGACGCTCCGGTCGTGATGACCGGACGCTCTGGTCAGTTCAACCCGCGAACCAGCATTCAAGTGATGACCGGACGCTGTCAGGGTCCGGTCAGTACCGACCGGACGTGTCCGGTCGCTCTTGGATGCTTACTGTAAACGACCGGACGCTGGATACTCAGGGTCCGGTCACACTGACCGGACGCGTCCGGTCACACTTTTCCAAGTCTGGACCCTTACTGGAGTTGACCAGACGCTGGCCCTCAGCGTCCGGTCACATGACTTCCCAGCATCCGGTCACACCAGACTTGAACTTCTCGGTCAAATGAACTGACCGGACCCTGCGGCCAGCGTCCGGTCGCACCGGAGCCAGCGTCCGGTCAGTATTTGACCCTCCATTCACTTCCAACTTCCGAACATATGTGAATGAAGTTTGCTCCAAAGGATCTTAGGCATTCATAGGAGCTACCTAGAGCTAGTTTTAACAAGTGTGCACCACACCTAACTCACTAGACTCAACTAGGTCAAGCTACCCGTTCATACCCCCCTTCATAGTACGGCCAAAGGAAAAACAAAGTCCTAAACTACTCTAAGTGTCTCTCCAACTCCAATCGACACTTAGAACTAGTCATCCTTAACCTTGTCGTCCATCCTTTGAAAACCGAAATGATTTCCATCGTAGGGGCATGACAACCTCGATTGCCCAATCGATCTCCATTACCATGACCTAACTTAATTGCCTCTACAAAACACACATTAGTCATAGTAATCTTGTATTGACATTAATCACCGAAATCCAACTAGGGGCCTAGATGCTTTCAGGGGGTTCATCAGATCATAGGGTGCCTTGCTACCCTTAGCCGATTCATTTCATGCCTCGGCGAACAAGGACCCCCCCTTTATCGACTCCTAAAGAAGTCCGACCGCTTCGAGTGGACAGCCGAGGCACAAGAGGCGCTTGACATGGTTAAGCAATTTCTAACTAAACCCCCGGTCCTGGTCCCTCCAAGCAACGGAGAATCCCTCCTCCTATACATAGCGGCCACCACGCAAGTGGTTAGCACTGCCTTGGTAGTAGAGTGGGAAGAAGAGGGGCACGCCTTCAAGGTGCAGCACCCTGTATATTTCATCAGCGAGGTATTATCCGACTCCAAAACCCGCTACTCCCAAATCTAGAAACTCCTCTACACCATCCTCATCACCAAAAGGAAGCTACGCCACTACTTCGAGTCACACCCTATGATAGTCGTGATGTCCTTCCCCCTCGGCGAGGTCGTCCATAGCTAGGACGCTACAGGAAGAACCACAAAGTGGGTGCTCGAGCTGATGGATCAGGGCATTACTTATGCCTCCCGAACGGCGATCAAATCCTAGGTGCTGGCCAACTTCATTACGGAGTAGACCGAAGTCCAAATGCCACCAGCAATCGTCGATCAAGAGTACTAGACAATGTACTTTGATGGATCGTTGATGAAAAAGGGTGCCAGCGCAGGACTAGTCTTCGTATCACCCCTCGGTGTCCACATGAGGTACATGGTTCAGCTCCATTTTCTCTCATGAAACAATATCACAGAATACGAAGCACTCATCAACGGTCTACGAATCACCGTTGAGCTAGGCATCCGACACCTCGACGTCAGGGGTGACTCCTAGCTGGTCATCGATCAGGTCATGAAGGAGTCAAGCTGCCACGACACCAAGATGGTGGCATATTGCTAAGAAGTCTGACGACTAGAAGACAGATTCGACGGCCTCAAGCTCAATCACATCCCAAGACGCCTCAATGAAGCAGCCGATGCACTCGCAAAGGCAGCGTCTCGCCGAGAGCTTGTTCCGGCAGGTGTCTTCGCCAGCGATCAACATAAGCCCTCGGTGCACTACAAGGGATCGAAACAGGCCAATGAAGGCCCATTTGATCTAGCCCCGGGGGCTGACCCACCAGCAGCTCTGCCCAATCCCGAGGTCATGGAGCTTGAAGAGGGACCAACAGTAGAGCCCGACCCTCTCGACGACTGGAGAACGCTTTACCTCGACTACCTCCTCCGCAACACACTATCGGCAGACAAGACGGAAGCCCGATGGCCTGCACGCCACGCCAAGTCCTTTGTTCTTGTAGAGGGCGAACTCTACAAACAGAGTCACATCGGGATCCTCCAGCTGTGCATCCCCAGCGAACAAGGAAGACTCCTGCTGAGCGACATCCACGATGGGGTCTACGGTCACCATGCCGCACCAAAGACCTTGGTTGGAATCGCATTCCGACAGGGCTTCTACTAGACCACTACAGTAACTGACGCTGAACAAATTGTACGCACCTGCGAAGGGTGTCAGTACTACGCTCAGTAGATTCACCTTCTAGCCCAGGCGCTCCAGATGATCCCCATCATGTGGCCCTTCACGGTCTAGGGGCTCAACCTGGTTGGGCCACTCAAAAAGGCACCCCAGGGCTTCACCCATCTACTTTTCACCATAGACAAGTTTACAAAATGGATCGAAGCTCGACCGATCTCCACAATCAAATCTGAGCAAGCTATGCTATTCTTCCTCGACATCATCCATCGCTTTGGAGTACCGAACTCCATCATCACAGACAATGGCACACAGTTCACCGGTAGGAAATTCATTCGATTCTACGATGAACAACACATCCAGATCGATTGGGCAGCCGTTGCGCACCTCCAAATGAACGGGCAAGTCGAGCGCGCAAATAACATGCTCCTGCAAGGCCTTAAGCCTAGGATTTTCAACCGGTTGAACAAGTTCGGCGCGCACTGGCTCACTGAGCTCCCGGCCGTGCTCTGGAGCCTAAGGACAACTCCTAGCTAGGCCATCGGCTACACACCCTTCTTCATGGTCTATGGTTCTAAGGCCGTTCTCCTAATGGACCTTGACTATGGAGCACCAAGAATCAGAGCATATGACGAATAGGGGGCCGAGGCATCCCACCAAGATGCCATGGACCAGCTAGATGAAGCCCACGACATCGTCCTCCTCTGTTCAACTAAGTACCAGCAGGTGTTGCGATGGTACCATAGCCGATGGGTGCGGGACCGAGCCTTCAACGTCGGGGACCTCGTCCTCTGCCTTGTGCAGAGCAACAAGGACTGCCACAAGCTCTCCCCGCCCTAGGAGGGGCCGTATGTCATCGCGGAAGTACTTCACCTGGGCGCCTACAAGTTGAAAACCATCAACGGCGAGGTCTTCACCAACACCTGGAACATTGAGCAGCTATGTCGTTTTTACCCTAAAATAAATGCATGTTTTTTCTTATCATTTTTTGTCCTTACAAATCCCCGATCTTTAGTGACATCCAACCCCTGCAAATCGCTAGGGGCTGGACCTCACTCGGGGGCTAATACAAATAATACAAGCACATTCTACAAACACTTCCTGCGTTGTCTTTGCAAATCTTCATCTAAGTTTTTTGGTTCTTCTCATAACAAGTCCTAAAAAAACTAAGATTTTGGGAACAAGTTCTGAGTACAACTGGTAGGACTGTGGGAGACCCACACCCCAGTGGCTACAACCTCTTTGCTCACCAACATAATCAGAACTAATTCACCCGTATTCCTAGTCTTTCGCAACTTGGGCCATGGGAAGGCATCAAAACCTCTTCACAAAAAGGGGGAACTGAAAAACTGTTACTGTTTTCCATAACAAAAACATGAAAACTTGTTCATTATTGCACAAATTCACCACTTACAAAGTGATTTCATCACACAAAGGACTAGTGTACTCCTAAAATCCAAAGGACTATTCACTTGGGGGCTTCCCCAAACTTATTCAATTACAGTCTCTGCTTAGCTTTAACGAGTACTACTGCGGTCGCCACGCCAAGCTCTCCATCGGCAATGTCTGGGCATGTACATGGACCAGTTCATCTACTGCGACCGCCATGCCAAGCTCTCCATCGGCAACGTCTGGGCATGTACACAGACCAGTTCATCTACTGCGGCCGCCGAGCCATGCTCTCCGCCGGCAATGTCCCACCGCTTCATCGAATCTTCGAAGGCACCGTCATCTGCAACAATGAGCACCATGCCAGCGACTATGGTGTCCCGACCCCGGGGCGCCCAGGGACTACGCCATCGTCATCGGCCACAACCCTGACAACGGCGCCTCCGTCAGGATGCCCCGGGACTACGCCATCGTCATCGGTCGCAACCCCGACAATGGCGCCTCCATCGGGATGCCTAGGGACTATGCCATCGTCATCGGCCACAACCCCGACAACAGCGCCTCTGCTGGGATGCCCAGGGACTACGCCATCATCATCGGCCGCAACCCCGACAACGGCGCCTCCACCGGGACACTCGGGGACTACGCCATCATCATCAGCCATAACCCTGGCAATGGCGTCGGGGCAGAAAGCGCCTCCCGCTGAAGGAAGGCCGCAACCAATGGTGGCAAAATTGACAACGCTCATCGCCCTTCGGCGCCTTTTCTCCTTCGGCAGCGGTGACCCCTCCTCAGCACAGGCAAACCGCGCCATCTCATCTACGTTGGATAACCTCTAGCTCAACATCGCACTCCAGAATCACAGGCGGACTTGTGAGTTCTTCTCTCCCTGACATTACCCTCTCTCACTTAGGAGTCGACGCATTCAGTGAGAAGAAAGGAAAAGGGGTGGCAGCTCAGAGGCTGGCGGGGAGGTGGGGCGAGAACTCTCCCCCCCATTTAAAGAGGGGCCTTAGCAGCTAAGGAAAGGTGAAAGGTTCAGACCAAAAACTTTCTGCCTTCCCCTATTCAATGCAAATGCGAAATCAATGCTGATAGAAATCTGAGGGGATGTGACGGAAATGACGGGATGCGCTCTAGTTGATGGGATGCCGCCTGGTAAGCCAGAACGTCATCCGGGCATGGCCCACCACTAATGCGCCCCGAACGCAAGAACCGGGGCATGCTCACCTGTAGGCGACTCTCCGCTTCCCCAGGTAGAACCATGGAACGACCCAATGATGGAACCTCCCTCCAGGGGGAGCCCAGCGGGCCTCCTAGGTCGATCGGGTGCCCTAGGCAAAATAATACGAACAACCAATAGAAAGATAAGCACCCCTGTTTACTTACTTTGAGTGTTGAAATTCTTTATCGAGCCTTCGACCCCAGCAACGGTAGGGGCACGGACATCGCCCGGGGGCTGCTAGGGGTGCCTATTTATTTAAACACCCTCTTAGCCCAACCCCTCCTTACATTTGCGGAACCAAAAGCACAGCGTGTGGGAATAATACGATAAGTACAACTGGACGAACCACCAGACCCTACGCTCCGTCAGCTATGGAGTCTTTTTGGTTCACCAGCATAATGACGTTCACAATTCCTCACACTACTAGCCTTAGCTCCCGCCTTCCCAAAAGAAGTTTGGAGGGGTCCACCTGCAGAGCCCCCTTTGGGGGGAAGCTGACAGATCGCTTAAAAGTCAATCGTATGGCTCAGATTGCCACCGAGAGGCAAAAACAAAAGTAGCAATACTTATGCAGGTTACGTTGGCCTCGTCGAAAACATCGGACCCAAACTTGGCTCAGACACGTCTGGTAGGAGCTTCCAACTTCCCATAGCTCATACCGCCAAGGTAACGTTACCGACCCCCGCTTTCGTTTCGATTAAACTATATGTTAAATTCATACGTCCAAACGTTGCATATGCAAATTCTTGCATCCCAACGCTTCGTGTCGCGTCACGAAGCGGTAGTCGCTTCATTCAATATGAGCGACGCCTGACCGGGGTTCGAAGGCCAGCCCGCGAAGGGCTCGAGGCCGCCTCATGTCAAACAGAGCCAGGGGAGGAAAACCGAAATGGGCCCCAGTGGCCTTGCTCGACCCCGTCTAGAAACAGACATGGACATTTTGACCTTTCTCGTTTGATTCTAACCTCGAGCCGGACCCACAGAATCTCCGACGAGGAGAGGCCAACAGGCCACCTGAGCCCAGCAAACAGCTCAGGCATCTGTCGGGAGGTGGGTTAAGAAGTAGTGGAATGCCACATGAGGGCTCTGCCGGCCCTGTCAGCGAATGATGGATCTAGATTCCACACGAACATACCCGTTAGCGAGCTCATTGAGCGCGACACCTAAGCCATCAAGGCAAGTGTCATCAGCTCAGCCCCTCCGGTCATGGAAACCGAGGATGGGGTAGTGCAATAAAACACGGCCGACCCCTAACAAGACCCTAAAAGGCTCAGGGGCGTGAGCCGCTCGATCCAAGATCGAGAGACCAAGGTTCAAAGGTTGACCAGCAAAGGGTCTGGGACCACCTCGCATTAAACAAAAGCTAGTTGAGAAAACATAGATGAGCCTCAACAGCCTTTGCCTGACCCGCATTAAGGCGAATAGGGTCATCTCAACCTTCTTGTTCAATCCAGCCTCTAGCTGAGCCCATAGAAACCCCGTTGAGGGGGAATCTGTTGGAAGGCAGGCAAAGGAGTAACGGAACACCCCCCGAGGGCTTCGTCGACCCCACCACAAAGCAAACAGGATTGGATTCTGTCCGAACATCCCTGTTAGCAAGCTCATAACACATGGTCACACAGCGATCATCAAAGTCCTAGGTAAGAGGTACGAGTAAATACAAACATAAGTTCACCTCCCTCGCTCTGGTCTCTAGTAACATCTGACCCCAACAACCGCAAGGGGTCAGATCTCACTTGGGGGCTGATAGAGGTATGGGTACCTCCTTTCTTTTTTCGAAAAAACATTACATTAAGATCTCCTCGCATCAAGACTGGCGACAAGATTTGGGGGAACAGATTGGCAAGATGGCGTCGTTGCCGGGGATCGAACCTGGGTCACCCGCGTGAGCCCACGCCCCGATAGCTATGGTAATTTTGCTCACCAACACACTTAAAATTTCCTCCACAAAACTTCAGGCCCTACGGTCTTAACAAATGGAAGGATCGATTGTCGAAATCTTTTCATCACAAAAAAGAGAAGAAGGTAAGATTAAACAAACGAAACGAAAATTACGAAACCGTTTTCAGGACACAAAAATACTAACACTTGTTCACATATTATAAATAAGTGTTTATCAAGCTAACTACTTCCACGAAGGGAGAACCTCTTATTTTGGCTGGTCCGCCAGGTTCCACACGAGGGGAGCCACTGCCTTTTCCATCTTGTCCTGCTCACCATCATCATAAACAGGCGCAAAACCATGACTCATTACCTTTAGGTTGATCTCCCGATCGTAATGGGAATGGGTGACAGCAAAGGCTTGGGTGATCCCGGCATGGAAGGTGTCCTCCTCAAGTTGGCCTACCCATGCCATGATTCCTATGGCATGAGCTACAAGCGAGCTAGATCCTTCTGGCTACGCCACCTCCAGGGCATCAGTAACCACACCGATGGTAGTTTGCAGCAGGTCGTGCTCGTCGCTTTCGACCCGAAGGATCTCTCGCACCTTGGCAAGCTCCTTCTCCAACCTGGTAACAACATTGTCAACATCCAACCTCTGGCTCACTGCATCCCCAAGATCCACCTGAAGGGAGTCGGCCACCCCACGCGCCTCGTCGCGCTCTCGGATGGCCCGGTCCGCCCTCTGCTGCAACACCACAGACCTCTCCTCAGCCTTAAGCTTGAGATCTCGCTCCATCTCCAGCTTTGCCAGGAGCTCGCCGGCCCGCTCACTAGCCATGACATTCTTCGGTAGTAGCTCGTCTTGCTCCTTTCGAAGCCTGGTGATCTCCTCCTCATCCAGCTTCATCCTCGCTGACAAATCCTCAAACATCACATGAAACTCCTCCATGTCACGATGCGCCTCGGCCTCCCACCGCTGGACGATAGCAAGCTACGCGCTCACATCTCCTCATAGTCGGGCCTCCTCGGTGAGGCCGTCCCACTCTGCCTTTCGCTCGTGGAGAAACCGGGATTTGTTCTGGCAACGAGCAGCAAGATTCTGAAAAGAAGACCGGTATCAAAAACACGAAAACACAAGGATACGAAAAGAAGGAGAATAAGGCGAATACCCGGCTAGAAGGAGTGATGATTTCGCATAGGGCTCCATTGGCCTGGTTCAAGGCATTGATCACGGTCGAGAACCCGATGTCAAGGTTCTCCCGCTCCACACTCTCGGTAACATCATCAAGCAAGAACAGAGCCAACAACGGATCCCGAGTCCACATGGGGAATGGCTGCCCCCCGACAACAGGGCTGGGGGCGATGGCCGACGAGTCCTTCCCACCACCGCCAAGATGCTCAGAGATCCACCGGCCGTATCCTCCCCCGTCTGGCCCACCTCTGAGGCCACCATGGCTGCATCTAACCCCGCTAGGCCTGACGCGGTCACGGCCTCCCCCATCTAGACCTTCAGTGGCGCAGACTATGCCGCTCCCTTGGACGCCACTATGGCCGCATCCAACTCTATCCGATCCACATCGGGCGCCGTCTCTGTGGCCATCGGAGGCACGGACTACACCATCCCCTCAGACATGACCATGGCTATGTCTGGCTGCTCTTGGCCTGACGTGGTAATGGTCGCCTATTCAGCAACCACCAAGGGCACGACTGCCACCACGGGTGCTACCAGATCGGCCAATGAGGCTGTGACGCTCCTGCCCAAAACAGGGGCGACATCGGGCAGCACCAGCCGTCCTGCCTGAAGGGCAAGGCTCTTCTTGGGCGCCGACCCCAGAGGGTGGCCCCATCGCAAGAATCTACAAAAGAGGAAAAAGTGTAAGATCAGAATAGAAAAATAAAGGTAACAACGAGGGGAGTCGATGACGTACTCTGACGCTTTTGGGCGGTGGGTACATTTTAGGGACGAACCCCTAGACCCCTCCTCCAACTCATGTGGGTAGGACCGTTTCAATCCTGCTCCTAGCTCAAGGCAGGGGGCTATCTCCCATGTCTCATGAGGGGAAGCGCAGAGAGACGCTCCCCTCACCGTCTCATGAGGCGTGGTGCTAGAGCCCGCCCCCCCCCTCTACACTCCCCCCTCCACCCATCTCATGGGGCGCAGACCAGAGCCGCTCCCCTCCATCACCTCTGGGGCATGGCGTCGGAGCCGCCTCCGTCCACCAGCACCGCGGGGACGGTCTCGGATCTGACCCCTCCCTTCCACCGAACCTCTGCCGACACCTCGAGGGTAGCAGCGGATCCACCAGCTCCCATCAGACCCAGCGGGCCTGGCTCCACTGCTCCTGCAAACTCGCTACCCTCCACGTGGAACGGGAAGGGTCCCTGCATGGGCAACGAGTCCTTGTTCACCAGGTCAGCCCAATCCACGCCGGTTGCTTCCTCATTCGACTCATCATCATCATCATCATCTTCACTGCTTGTCTCCTCTCCTCGATCTCAAGCTTGCTGCTTCCGTATCGCCTTCTTCTTCGCAAGCTCCCACATCTTCTTGTCCTAACCAGCCATGGCGTGATTCGCTGCCGCCCAGGCTAGGTCCTTCAGCAATGGAGTTGGTCTGTCCTTGAAGTGCAGTCCCCCGGCTAGTCCCGCCATCCCAAGGTTAACATCAGGGGATCAGAAATTACAAGAGAAGAAAGGAGCAAGAGGCAAGAAAACTTACGAAGTCAACAAACCCCGGTTCCGGTCGCATCGGAGGATGCCCCGGCACGGATACACGAAGTCAAGGACAACGCCAACAGAGTCCTTCATGGGGTCCATTGCCTCCTTGATTCGCTGCGCCACTTCAGAGAAAGGGAGTGGATCGTCGACGAGCACCGTCTCGTCGAATGACGCTTCGGGCACCATCTTATACAGGGGAAGTGCGTGCGCCATCAGCGGCGCCACCCTCCTCACATGGTAGGCACTGATGATCCCCGACCCCTTCACACCCCTTTGCTTTAGAGTTTGGATGGCGGCGAGAAGGCTATTGAGTTGCTTCTTCCCCTTGCCCAGGACGACCCACCCCCATGACCTTAGGGCCTCCAAGATGTAGCGCCCATTGAAAGCTAGCAAGGGGGCGGCGTCGTCGTTCTTGATATAAAACCATTACGAATGACACCCTTTGTTGGAGGTGGACAAACGCATTAGCGGGTACGTCCTCCCTCGGTTGTTGCGGAGGTGGATGCTGGCGCACCCCACCGGCACATGCAGCTCTTGCTGCCTGACCCGCCTCTTCACCAGATTGATGACAAAGATATACCACCATAGGTTAAAGTGGGGATCGATCCCCAAGAACCCCTCGCACAGAGCGACGAACACCGCAATGTGCTAGATCCCATTGGGGGTAAGGTGCTATAGTTCCACCTGATAATAGTCCAGCAATCCCCAGAAAAATGGATGGGCGGGCATGGTGAATCCCGTTCATGGAAGTGAGCAAAAGACACGATGTACCCTTCAGGTGACTGCGGCTCCTCCTCATCGGGCAGTCGCCACTCCTCGACAGCAGTCAACGGGCAAAGGAGGCCTCGGCAGACGAGGCCTCTAGGCACCGAAGGGAGATGTTGGATTTATACCCCGGGTCCATTGCGACAACAGGAGCAGCACGGAGAAGGAAGCAGCAGTGAGTTTGACGGCGACAGCAGTGCGGGTGTAGGAGGCTAGGGCGATTGGCGGCGGAGGTTTCAGACGCGAAGGCAAGGTGTGAAATACGGAACCCTGGGGGCAAACCCCGTGGTTTTATAGGGGCGATGGATGCGAGAAGGGCAACCGTCCGCCTCGATCTCCGGGCCTGCCACGCACCGTCGTCACGTCGCGGGACACGCGCCTGTGATCCCTATCCTCTCCCACCAAAATCGTGTTGGATGGTTTGCCTTCCCGAAGCGACCAAACTCTTTTCCACAGAGGGGACATGGACTAGGAAAATCTCTTCTCTAATCCGTCTAGGCCCATAACGACCGGGGGTCGGCCCAAACCAACTCAATGGCCGCCCCAATGAAGGATGGGCCCATGAGAAACTAGAACTCAAAGACACAAGCATCACCAGGGCCTTGATCCATAGTCAGGACCCAGCCAGGCCAGAACTGAGTAAAATTCCCGCGAACGGAATACCACAATTCCCTTAAAAAATCCCATCGACAAAAAACCAAGTTCTTCAGCCTTACCCGCGAAGGGTCCGATACTACCCCCGGTTGATTCTGTCTGAGTCACCCAGGGGCTCGGAGGATACACCCATCGGGTGCACTCACGCGCACCCTCTGGCAAATTAACTCTGACAAAATTGAAAACACCCCCCGAATGATTCTGTCCGAATCGCCTAGAGGCTACTGTCGAGGACCTAACACTAGGGTACCCCAGGGGTGGAACCGATAACATCAAATGTTAAATACTTCTAGATGGATAAGGACGCCGCTGTGTTTCTTGCCCGAGCGATGGGAGCTTGGTTTCGCCTCGCCCGACGCCATTGGGCTAGCTCCGCCTCACCCGAGAGCTTAGGGATTGACTCCACCTTGCCCGAGGGTTTAGGGATAGACTCTGCCTCGCCCGACCCCTAAGGGCTAGGCTCAGTCTCGCCCAAGGGATAAGGGCCAGCTCCGCCTCGCCCGAGAGCTTAGGGATTGACTCCGCCTCGCCTGACCCCCGAGGGATAGGCTCAGTCTCGCCCGAGGGATAAGGACTGGACTCCACCTCACCCAACGTCTGAGGGCGAACCTCGCCTCACTCGATGTCTAAGGACTAGACTCTGCCTCGCCCGACAACCTCTCCCCGTTCCCTTATGATGATAGGTAGGGTAGGACAAGACGTTCAGGTCAACCGCGGCTTCAAGGACCATACCCTGTGCCTCGGTAGGAAAAGTACTACCAGGGAACAACGGGATGGGTGCTCTAGACCCTCTCAGATGTAGTAGAGTCTGAAAAGTGTTGTGGGTGCGTGCTCTTCGCCCTATAGAGTTGTAGGCACCGCCTTCAGCTCTAGGACACGGAACCCAACGAAGATATACGACAACCACTATGGTCCAGGAAAGGACTCGTGTCCTCCACAAATGACGGATGTGAACAACAAGGCTAGGTAGCGTACGCACCCTAGCCCTCTCACTTGTAAAGCCATCCCCTTCATCTATAAAAGGGGATGCGCTTCCTCCAACAAGGGGACCGACTTTTGATAACACAACACACAACACACATAGTCAAGCTGCTACTAAGCTCTTGGCATCCTTTCGACCCTTCCATCAGAGACTTGGGACCAGTCCCTCTCTCGATCGTTTGTACCCCCTACTATGAACTATTCTTTGGTGCTAATAACACGAGCAGCAACAGACTGGACGTAGGGACATTCGGCCTGAACCAGTATAAATCTTGTGTCCTTTAGCGCACCATCTGGGCCTAACACGCATTACTATAAATTTACTTGCCGATGCTTATAGGAAACACTGACAGTTACTATTCACCTATTTTGAAGGACACCATTATAATTTTTCGATTCATTCAAATACGACACGACGTACATATGGGAAAGGCTTGGTCCCCACCTATAGACGTACCAGACATACTGGTATTTTTGTCTAGACTATATTGCCCTTAGCTACTACCCTCCCTATAGTCACTGACGCTTAGACCCCACTGGTCATCCCCTTCCTCTCCTTCTCTTACCAATGGCCATCGCAAGGGGCTGCACATTTAGGCCAGCTGCTCACCTACCTCCTCACCGGCACTGGCAGCGTTCCTATACCTATGCTGGGGCTAGCGTCGGCGCACTCTGAGGCATGCTCATGTAGGCCATGCTCACCTTCATGCGGCCAAGGCAGAGCGAAGCTCCAGGTGCATGCACTTGCCGTTGCCATGGCCAGTCGGTGGCAAGGCCGACCACCATCTGCGTGATAGCAGCCCCCCTAGCCCCTGCGCAAGACCGATAGTGGCTCGGTAGCTCGCTCGCTCGCCTACCCAGCAGCAGCACGGCGGCCTCCTCGTACGCGCTCGCCGGCCATGGCGCCTGCCTTCTCGTCCAGTGGCGGCGCAGTAGCATGCAGGCGTGAGCCTAAGAGTGGGCGAAGGATGGTAGTGGTGTCGTAGGCGAGCAGCTTCTTCTTGGTCTTCTCTGCTCTCTCTCTCTCACTCGCTCTTGCTCTGAGCTCGTGCGAAGCGCCACCGAGCAGTAGCAAAGTTCCGGCCAGCCGCTCCCGTTTTGATCTGCGAGCGCCGCCACAATCCTGGCCCAAGCTCGCCCCCTTGATCCACCTTGACCTCCCTTAGGTGCCGGCGCTCATGCACCTAGAGCTCCGCCCAACCATGGTCACGCGGGAGCTCTACCCTGCCTCAACCTCACATCCACACTCCTAGTCCTAGCGGCGGGTGTCGTCACAGCGGCACTATCTGTGTCCATGTCCGTGCAGAACTCGTGCTAGGTGTTCAGTGCGACGATGGCCACGTGTGGCAATCGAGTGTGCAGGTGCCTCAACTGCTGGGGAGCCTACTGTTCCTAGTTGTCGGCAAGTGCAGAGGTGAGACCGAGGAGGCAGGGCGGCACGGACGGGAAGGAGAACCACCATTGGTACGAGCAGAGGAAGGGGATGACGAGTGGGGCCTACACGTCAGTGACGAGGATGAGGGAAGTAGTTGAGGGCAATATCGTCCATATGAAAATACTTGAATTCTACATGCTCCAGCTGGACCCAAGGGTCCCAAAGACATATAGCGTGACATTTGTCAAAGAGAGGAAGAATTATAATGGCGCCCTTCATAATATGTAAATAGTAATGGTACTTTTTCAAAATTCAAAAATAACCCTAGAATAAAAGCTCGCAATAAAAAAACTACGAGGTCTCATGTTCTTAAATCTGTCTCTGTAATAGCCACTTCTAAATATGCATTTCTATATTCTAATAAATGAAATTGAGGCGCAGTCGAACCGACTTTTAAATGAAATACTAGTAGAGAAACAACTTTTGATCCACTTCAAAATTTGGCTTTAGTCTCGGTATTTTTCGTGTCCGGGACTAGAGAAACCTTTAGTCCCGGTTGGTAGCTCCAACCGGGACTAAAGGTCCCTGCCCAATGGCTACTATAGCAGGCTTTGCTGCAGAGGACCTTTAGTTCCGGTTGGAGCTATTAACTGGGACTAAAGGTTAGCTTTTACTCCCGGTTGGTCCCTCCAACTGGGAGTAAAAGTCTACCCACCTGGAGGCTCTGTCCAGGACTAGAAAGTGACCTTTAGTCCTGGTTGCTATCTCCAACCGGGACTAAAGATCCCCTCCTACATACCCTTCTTCCTCCCCGAGCCCGAGCCACTTCAAGCTCAGTGTTCTTGCTTCATCGCCGGCCTCTCTTCTTCCTCATCGCCGGTAATCACAAGCTTTCTTTGATTCCTCCATCAATTTTTTGGTTCTAAAGGTCACCAACTTTATACTCTCATGTTTTATCAGTAGCATATCTCATTTTGTGGACTAGATATTTGTGGTTTTTTATGGTGGATTTTTTTATTTGTAAGCCATTTAAGCTCAAAATCACTTTAAAGTTTGCATATTTCGATGAAGGAAGGTTAAAGTAGTTATTCAAAACTAGTATTAGCTTTCATTTCTAGCATGCATAGCACACTTCATGGTTTAGAGATATAGAGAATTTTATAGTTTTTTTAATTTTATTTGTTTATAAAATGAGAAATTTATATTATATTAAAAATGAGTATAGAGAGTAGATGACAACTGCTTCCGGGTCCTCGGCCTCTCATTGGGTTCCAAACGACTAAGGCCGAACCTCCCTCTCATTGCATGCGGCAAGTGTGAGGAGAAGATTGTGATGGAGTACCAGGTGAGGAAGGAGTATCCCAACAAGGGTCGTATCTTCTACAAGTGTCTGGATCGCATTGTGAGTTATTTTGTCGTATTTGATGATTATGGTTAATTTATACTTATTTTCATGATGATTGTGATTAAAGTTCTAACTTTTTGTTTTAATTTCAGTGAGATGGCACTGGATGTTCAGGCTGGTATGTTGAACACGTGCAAAACTCTCTTGCACAGGCGGCTACGGCGGCTGATGAGGCAGTGATCCTGCGGAAGAAGCCCATAGATGTTGAACATACGCATGATCTATCTGTTTTAGTTGGGATTGGCCACGAAATCCTTATGCTGCTGAAGTGTATTTTAGCTTTAGTTTTTTTAGTGGTAGTTGGGATTGTCTACATTGTAGCGAGACTTTCATAAATTAATACCTTATGTGGTGGCATGCATGTGTATAATTAACTAATTATTCTAGGTTTTAATATGGTATGTATGTCATGTAATACAGATGAGCCGGCATTGGATGTACAATGCTGATCGCCACTCCTAAGAGTTCATTGAGGGCGTGAATTCTTTCTTACGTGTGGCTGAGGCAAACAAACGCGATGGTTTCATATGCTGCCCATATGCCATATGTAAGAATTTAAAGGAATATGCTAGCTCAAGGAGTCTTCATTCACACTTGTTGAAGTCGGGTTTCATTCTAAACTATATTTGTTGGATGAAGCATGGAGAAACCGGGGTTGTAATGGAAGAAGGTGAAGAAGAACAATGGGATGATGATGACATTATTGCTGAATATGGTGCCTTCAATGATACTACAATGGGGAAGCTGAAGAAGAGGTAGGGGCAGAAGATGAGCCCGCTGATGATCTTGGTTAGGTCATTCGTGACGCACAAAGAGAATGTGAAAGTGAAAAGGAGAAGATCAAGTTCGAGCGCATGCTAGAGGATCACAAGAAATTGCTATACCCAACTTTTGATGTGGGACAGAAAAAGTTGGGTACCACACTAGAATTGCTGTAATGGTAGGCAAAGAATGGTATCTGACAATGGATTCGAGGAGTTACTGAAAATCAAAAGAAGATGCTTCCAAAGGATAACGAATTGCCGCCACTACATCGAAGCAAAACAGGTAGTCTACCCTTTGGGATTAGAAATCTAGAAGATACATGCATGTCCTAATGACTACATCTCTACCATGGCGAGGAGTACGAGAAGTTAGATGCATGCCGGTATGTCATGCATCACGGTATAAGATCAGGCGAGATGACCCTAGTGATGTTGAGGGCGAATGTCCCACGAAGAAAATCCCTACCAAGATTATGTGGTATGCTCCTATAATACCTCGCTTGAAACATCTGTTCAGAAACAAAGACTATGCAAAGTTGTTGTGATGGCACAAAGAAGACCGTAAGGTAGACAATATGTTGAGACACCCTGCTGATGGGTCCCAGTGGAGAGCAATCGATAGAGAATTCCTGGAGTTTGGAAATGACACAAGAAACTTAAGGTTTGCTTTAAGTACGGATGGTATGAATCCTTTCGGGAGCAGAACAGTAGTCATAGCACTTGGCCTGTTACTCTATGTATCTACAACCTTCCTCCTTGGTTATGCATGAAGCATAAGTTTATTATGATGCCAGTGCTCATCCAAGGCCCAAGGCAACCTGGCAACGACATCGATGTGTACCTGAGGCCACTAGTTGAAGAACTTCTACTTTTGTGGAACAGACCAGGTGTACATGTGTGGGATGAGCACAAACAGGAGCACTTTGACTTGCGAGCATTGTTGTTCGTAATAATCAATGATTGGCCTGCTCTAAGTAATCTTTCAGGACAATCAAACAAGGGATATAATGCATGCACACACTGTTTCGATGACATTAAAGGTATATTCTTGAAAAAATGTCGAAAGGTTGTGTACCTTGGCCATCGTCGATTTCTTCCTTCGAATCACCCCCTAAGAAAGAAAGGCAAGCATTTTAAAGGTAAGGTAGACCACCAGACCAAGCTGGGCAACCAAACTAGTGAGGATACTCAATATGGTCAATGATGTGAAAGTAGTATTTGGAAAGGCACATGGCAGCGAACCTGTTCCGAATGACGTCGACAATCATGCACCCATGTGGAAGAAGAAGTCCATATTTTGGGAGCTAGTCTATTGGCAAGTCCTAGAGGTCCGTAGTGCGATCGACGTGATGCACCTGATGAAGAATCTTTGTGTGAACCTGCTAGGCTTCATGGGTGTGTATGGGAAGCCTAAGGACACACTTGAAGCACGACAGGCCCTATGGTGTTTGAAAGAATGAGACAACCTGCATCTAGAGGACAGATGATGGTCGCCATTACTTAAGCCCTGCCAGCTACACTCTTAGCAAAGAAGAGAAGGAAAACATGTTTGAAGCTAGCAAGCATCAAGGTACCATTAGATTCTCCTCGAATATAAAAGGGTATAATAAATATGCTAGAGAAGAAATTCCTAAACTTAAAGTCCCATGACTGTCACGTGCTCATGACGCAATTGCTTCAGTTTATTAAGAGGAATTCTACCTTAAATGTACGTCTAGCCACAGTGAAGCTATGTGCATTCCTCAATACAATTTCTCATAAGGCAATCGATCCAATGAATCTAGCTAAACTACAGAATGATGTGGTTCAATGTCTTGTTAGCTTTGAGTTGGTGTTCCCTCCTTCCTTCTTTAATATCATGACACACCTCTAGTTCACCTGTCAAGGAGATTAGCATTCTCGGTCCTATGTTCCTGCACAACATGTTCCCCTTTGAGAGGTTCATGGGTGTCCTAAAGAAATATGTTCACAACCGTGCTCAGCCAGAAGGAAGCATCGCCAAGGGCTATGGAACAGAGGAGGTCATTGAGTTTTGTGTTGACTTTATTCCGACCTTTATCCGATTGGTGTTCTTAAATCGCGACACGAGGGGAGACTAAGTGAAAAGGGGACACTAGGGAAGAAACCATATATTGGCTCGCAGGACAATTATTTTAATAAAGCACACTACATAGTTTAGATTAAATTTGTGTTTGATGGTGGGATTTCCATGTTGCTTTTGGACAATGAGTGATGAAAAAAATGAAAAGATTTATGTTAAAATGATGTGAAAATAAATTTTCAATCAAAAAAAAGTTTTAATGATTTAAATTAAACACTACATTTTTGCATTAATAAAATAGTAATTTTAATGACATTATGTTTCAATATTTATAAGAAAAAACAAAAAACTTTAGGTCACACAATTTTCTGTGTGCAATAAAGCAAAAGTAAATCCATATTTTTTAAAACAATTTTATGCCTTGTATTTAATTTACTATGCAATTAACAAGACTTTAACATTTTATAGAAAGAAATATATAAAAAAAATAAATGGAGCTTGAAATGGACGGGAAGTGAAACTGTAGCCCAACTTTAGTCCCAGGTAGATCTACCACCAAGGGACTAAATGTGGGCTGCATTTTTTGCGGCCCGACAAAATACACCTTTCGTCCCGGGTGTTTATAGGAGTCGGGACTAAAGGTCCCTCCCCTATATAAGGCAGTCATTCTTCTTCCTCCTCACTCTTCGTCTTCGTCGCCCATCGCCACTGCCGCCGCCGCCCTCGTCACCGTCGCCCGTGGCCACCTCTTCGACGTCGCGTGGCTCCCGCCGCCGTAGAACTGGCCGCCCCGTGCGCCACCCGGCCTCCTCCGCGACAGCCGGCCGGCCCGCCCCAACGCCAGCCGCCCCGCGCGCCACCAACGCCGCCGAAGAACCCCGTGCGCCTCCTCCGTGATGGCTGGCCGGCCGACCCAACGCCGGCCGCCACCAACGCCGCCGGCCCCATACTGTGTGTTGATATATATAAATTTGTTTATATATAAATTTGTTATATATATATATAGAGAGTTAAATTTGTATGTTATATATATTTGTTATATATATATGTTATATATATATTTGATATATATATATTGTTATAATATAAATTTGTTATATATATATATATTAGAGAGTTATAAATTTGTATTTATATATATATAAATGTGTTATACATCTATATTAGAGAGTTATAAATTTATATTGTTATATAGCTAAATTTGTTATACATATATTAGAGTTATAAATTTATATTGTTATATATAAATTTGTTATACATACATATTAGAGAGTTATAAATTTGTATTGTTATATTATATATATATTTGTTATACATATTAGAGAGTTTTAAATTTATATTGTATATATATCACTTGCCAATAAATTTTAGAAAATAAGAAATCAAAGTTATGCTTTGGAGACTTGAATTTCGAGTGTAGTTATTTAATTGATTTTAAGCACATGACTCGATCCATTTTATAGATATATGGTTTTTATTTTTTATAGATATATCTAGTGGTGTAAAAGCTAGATGGCTACCCTAAGAGACAACATGGATGAAGAAATGATGAATATTATCAACACCGGCACTCAATTTGCCGATGGTGACCAGCAGGATGTAGATGACGGGAGTCAATACCTGGCTCTTAAAAATGAGCTAAAAAATATTGTGCAAAAAAATACTGGTGAGGTATAGGACAGAACATTTCTTGGGAGCATGGTTTCCCTAACGACAAAGATACCTACAGAAGCCGGCAGAGAAGGAAGGATGATGAAGCAGTGCGGATCAACAGGTTGGAGGAATATGTTCGTGAGTCACGGAAGGCGTTGCTTCAAGCACAGGAGCACGAAAAAGACATGCAAGCTAGAATGCAGGAGGAAATCATAAAGCAAGTGCAAATAGCAATGAGTGCCCAAAGGTAGGCATCAAATCCAGGAATCAACACTAATATTAGCTCCCCTGATTAGTTAAAAAGCAGCTGCGCTTCCACGGAGTTACCAAATCAAGATGATACAATGCTACGTTTCCCCGTGGATGACATCACTATACCATTTACATCATGTGAGCTACATATTCCAAAAGGGAATGCCACAATCATATGGCTCTCGGTGTTTTTCTCCTCTAGATCCTACCAAGACATCAAGAATCTATGGAGTAATAATACCACCCGGATATGTTAGCGTCTCAGTGGATAGAGTTAACAAAGGTTTTAGTGATCTGGCTCTTGATATTCTAGGAGGTGATGGGGAGAAGACTCTAGGAGAAGCAGAGAAGACATTCATACTATGCCGCAAGCGCTACATCATTATTCCCGGGTCTCTAGTCCACCGCCGCTTCCTCAACTGCCAGACAATAGGTGCGGACAAAAGTGAATGAAACAATTTTTTCAGTAATTTTCTATTGACATGCATGATTAATAATAAAAATTTCTTATACCTAATTATTTTTTTGTACTCACACAGCAGGGCCTCCGCCAACTTAAGTCCAATTATTCAATCTCTAGATCATCATAGTGCTTCGGGCAATGATTATGCAACACCGCCACCGCCGCCACCTCCAAGGAGGTCTCCAACACCTCCAAGGAGGTCTCCAACGGCTGCCCCGCCTCCCTTGATGACCAAGAAGCAGCTAGCTCCAAAGAGGTCTGCCCCCACAAACAAAGCCGTTGACCCACCAGCCGACAAAGAAGATAGCCTCCTCTAATCTAGTTATTCCCCAAAAGCTGTCTTACGAGAAAAGTGAAAAGGAATTAAATGCTGCAGTACAAAAAGATGTGAATAGTTTCTTCGAAAAAGTAAGAAAGCAACGAGAAGCGAGAGAGAACCTGGAGAAACCGTACTTCTACCTACCTCTAGATCTTCTAAGAAAGAAGGTGGACCAGAAAAAGCGAGAATCTTAAAAGACCCTACCAAAATCGGACTACGACCGCTCTCTCACCAAGTTATTTGAGGCGGCGCAGAAAAAGACTAGAGCAGGGAAAGGTGTTGCATAACTCGGACAACAATCGCAACAATCAGTCCCCCCTCTTGTCATTCGTAATAAATATGGTTCAAACTTAGATTTACTGGACGTCGATTTTGAGGACCCTGTTTGGTTTTACGAGGATACTAGTTTGGACCTTGCCCAAGTGCTCGCTGAAGGATCATCTGCTCCGAAAGTGGATCCTTGGAAGAAATTTGAACATGGAAAGAGTCTATACAACCCTGAAGCCTTAGGTGAACTAGGTACGCAAATGTACTTGCTAAACAAGTGGTACATGGCGGCGTGTGAACGGGGAGAGACGACCTTTGTTTCTGTCAGAGTTAGAAACCAATATTACTTCAGTGACGATGACATTATATATGTCAAGTTTTTAGAATTACACCAACTATGTCACCTAGACTCTCTCGACAAAAGTCCGTTAGCTGCTATTGTCTGTAAGTGTGATTATTTTCTACTATTAAAGTGTATATATATAAAGCTACATGTATATATATAAATTATATATCCTCACACTATATTTTATATATGCACATATGAGATGACAGAACTCAGAAAGAGAAAGGATAATGATGTTGGTTTCGTTGATCCAAATGTCGTATTCAAACACCGTAATCCCCCGCCTGAATGGAAAGCTGAACTGAGAAAAATCTCATGAGGTTCTTAGTGAACCAACAAAACAAGGACATACTCTTCCCCTACAACTTCAAGTGAGTGTTAAATAATTAATGTCGATCATATGGATATTTGTTCAATTATTTGCTTACTAGCTAAGCTATCTCCCATATATATATGTTGACTCTAGTTAATGTCGATCATATTTGTGTATAAAAACATATGCAGCAATCACTGAATATTGATGGACATCGATATGGCCAATAGTCGGTTGAGCATCTTAGACTCATTAAGAAAAGAACAAACAGAGTACCAAGACATGATAGATATTATCAAAGGGTAATTTGGTCTCTCTAGCAACTATATATACCCCGATCTCTTAACTGCAACAATTATTAAAGGCCAAATTAATTTTTTATTTTATTGGACGCAGTGTTTGGAAAAGTTTCATTGAGAAACACCACATGAAACATTGCAAAGCGCCATTGGATGTAATCGCACATAAAGTAAGTACTAGCTACATTTATATATATATATATATATATATATATATATAATATATATATATATATATATATATATATATAAAATTCAATTAACACCATGCATGCTTTTAATTCACCAGATCTTTTTTCTCGTAAAACTGGGTTCTGAGGCAAGAACAGGGGATCAATTACTGCAGATACTATGTTTATGAGTTCATCATGGCGTACTCAAAAAGAATTCCTGAAGAGATCCTCAAAGTATGTTATATAAATATATTCATATATTCACAATTTCTTTTATTGCTCATATATATAAGTAATCACGTGACCAACATATAATATTAATACTTTTCCTTTAACTTTTATTAAAGACTCTATGGTTGAAGGAAAAAGTCATACGACGTGACCAACTGAAAACAATTCAAGAGACCATAGCAGGATTTCTTAACGACCATGTCTTAAACCCCGTTGGCGAGTTCTACAATGACATGAACGAAATATGGAAGCCAAACCAGATGGAGTGAATTTGTTATCCCAAGGATATGATAGAATATACAATGCAAGTTTTATTTATAATATATATATATACATATTATATGTACATAAAATAACATACAATATATGTATATGCATGTAATATATACGTTAGTTTCATACTTTAGTTTGTACAAAATGTTCGAACATTATAAACGTGTAGCATACGTATATTATTAGCAGCGTAGAATGCGTATTCAAAAACCTATTCGAAAACCAAAATGAATCAACAATTGAAAA
>NW_027097751.1:0-19828 GCF_019320115.1 Miscanthus floridulus | reverse complement strand
CTTGCACCGACACTAACACTGTCTCCAAATGGAAAGAAGCGATATTCCACTTGACCCACGTCACCTAGGAGTTCCATCGGATGCGTCCAAAACGATTTTTGAGCCTATGATACGTTCAAACAAAACCTATCTTGCGTCAACATTGGCACTATCTCCAAACGGACCGAAACGAGCTTCCACTTGAGCCTCATCACCTAGTGGTACCATCGAGTGCGTCCAAAACGATTTCTGAGCCTATGGTACGTCTAGCGCAAACCATGCACCAATCTTGCACCGACACTAACACTGTCTCCATAAGGAAAGAAGTGAGGTTCCACATGACCCACGTCACCTAGGAGTTCCATCGGGTGCGTCCAAAATGATTTCCAGCCTATGTATGTTCGACGCAAACCGTGCACCTATCTTGCGTCAAGATTAGCACTATCTCCAAACAGACTGAAACGAGCTTCCACTTGAGCCACGTCACCTAGTGGTACCATCAGGTGCGTCCAAAATGATTTCTCAGCCTATGTCTAGCGCAAACAATGCACCTATCTTGCACCGACACTAACACTGTCTCCAAATGGAAAGAAGCGATATTCCACTTGACCCACGTCACCTAGGAGTTCCATCGGATGCGTCCAAAACGATTTTTGAGCCTATGATACGTTAACAACCACAACTATCTTGCGTCAACATTGGCACTATCTCCAAACGGACCGAAACGAGCTTCCACTTGAGCCTCATCACCTAGTGGTACCATCGAGTGCGTCCAAAACGATTTCTGAGCCTATGGTACGTCTAGCGCAAACCATGCACCAATCTTCACCGACACTAACACTGTCTCCATAAGGAAAGAAGTGAGGTTCCACATGACCCACGTCACCTAGGAGTTCCATCGGGTGCGTCCAAAATTTTCAGCCTATGTATGTTCGACGCAAACCGTGCACCTATCTTGCGTCAAGATTAGCACTATCTCCAAACAGACTGAAACGAGCTTCCACTTGAGCCACGTCACCTAGTGGTACCATCAGGTGCGTCCAAAATGATTTCTCAGCCTATGTCTAGCGCAAACAATGCACCTATCTTGCACCGACACTAACACTGTCTCCAAATGGAAAGAAGCGATATTCCACTTGACCCACGTCACCTAGGAGTTCCATCGGGCGTCCAAAACGATTTTTGAGCCTATGATACGTTCGACGCAAACCGTACAACTATCTTGCGTCAACATTGGCACTATCTCCAAATGGACCGAAACGAGCTTCCACTTGAGCCTCATCACCTAGTGGTACCATCGAGTGCGTCCAAAATGATTTCTGAGCCTATGGTACGTCTAGCGCAAACCATGCACCAATCTTGCACCGACACTAACACTGTCTCCATAAGGAAAGAAGTGAGGTTCCACATGACCCACGTCACCTAGGAGTTCCATCGGGTGTGTCCAAAACGATTTGCCAGCCTATGTATGTTCGACACAAACGTGCACCTATCTTGCGTCAAGATTAGCACTATCTCCAAACAGACTGAAACGAGTTTCCACTTGAGCCACGTCACCTAGTGGTACCATCAGGTGCGTCCAAAATGATTTCTCAGCCTATGTCTAGCGCAAACAATGCACCTATCTTGCACCGACACTAACACTGTCTTCAAATGGAAAGAAGCGATATTCCACTTGACCCACGTCACCTAGGAGTTCCATCGGAGCGTCCAAAATGATTTTTGAGCCTATGATACGTTCGACGCAAACCGTACAACTATCTTGCGTCAACATTGGCACTATCTCCAAATGGACCGAAACGAGCTTCCACTTGAGCCTCATCACCTAGTGGTACCATCGAGTGCGTCCAAAATGATTTCTGAGCCTATGGTACGTCTAGCGCAAACCATGCACCAATCTTGCACCGACACTAACACTGTCTCCATAAGGAAAGAAGTGAGGTTCCACATGACCCACGTCACCTAGGAGTTCCATCGGGTGCGTCCAAAACGATTTCCCAGCCTATGTATGTTCGACGCAAACCGTGCACCTATCTTGCGTCAAGATTAGCACTATATCCAAGCAGACTGAAACGAGCTTCCACTTGAGCCACGTCATGTAGTGGAACCACCAGGCGCGTCCAAAATGATTTCTCAGCCTATGTCTAGCGCAAACAATGCACCTATCTTGCACCGACACTAACACTGTCTCCAAATGGAAAGAAGCGATATTCCACTTGACCCACGTCACCTAGGAGTTCCATCGGATGCGTCCAAAATGATTTTTGAGCCTATGATACGTTCGACGCAAACCGTACAACTATCTTGCGTCAACATTGGCACTATCTCCAAACGGACCGAAACGAGCTTCCACTTGAGCCTCATCACCTAGTGGTACCATCGAGTGTCCAAAATGATTTCTGAGCCTATGGTACGTCTAGCGCAAACCATGCACCAATCTTGCACCGACACTAACACTGTCTCCATAAGGAAAGAAGTGAGGTTCCACATGACCCACGTCACCTAGGAGTTCCATCGGTGCGTCCAAAATGATTTCCAGCCTATGTATGTTCGACGCAAACCGTGCACCTATCTTGCGTCAAGATTAGCACTATCTCCAAACAGACTGAAACGAGCTTCCACTTGAGCCACGTCACCTAGTGGTACCATCAGGTGTCCAAAATGATTTCTCAGCCTATGTCTAGCGCAAACAATGCACCTATCTTGCACCGACACTAACACTGTCTCCAAATGGAAAGAAGCGATATTCCACTTGACCCACGTCACCTAGGAGTTCCATCGGATGCGTCCAAAACGATTTTTGAGCCTATGATACGTTCGACAACCTACAACTATCTTGGCACACTATCTCCAAACGGACCGAAACGAGCTTCCACTTGAGCCTCATCACCTAGTGGTACCATCGAGTGCGTCCAAACGATTTCTGAGCCTATGGTACGTCTAGCGCAAACCATGCACCAATCTTGCACCGACACTAACACTGTCTCCATAAGGAAAGAAGTGAGGTTCCACATGACCCACGTCACCTAGGAGTTCCATCGGGTGCGTCCAAAATGATTTCCAGCCTATGTATGTTCGACGCAAACCGTGCACCTATCTTGCGTCAAGATTAGCACTATCTCCAAACAGACTGAAACGAGCTTCCACTTGAGCCACGTCACCTAGTGGTACCATCAGGTGCGTCCAAAATGATTTCTCAGCCTATGTCTAGCGCAAACAATGCACCTATCTTGCACCGACACTAACACTGTCTCCAAATGGAAAGAAGCGATATTCCACTTGACCCACGTCACCTAGGAGTTCCATCGGATGCGTCCAAAACGATTTTTGAGCCTATGATACGTTCAAAACACACTATCTTGCGTCAACATTGGCACTATCTCCAAACGGACCGAAACGAGCTTCCACTTGAGCCTCATCACCTAGTGGTACCATCGAGTGCGTCCAAAACGATTTCTGAGCCTATGGTACGTCTAGCGCAAACCATGCACCAATCTTACACCGACACTAACACTGTCTCCATAAGGAAAGAAGTGAGGTTCCACATGACCCACGTCACCTAGGAGTTCCATCGGGTGCGTCCAAAATGATTTCCAGCCTATGTATGTTCGACGCAAACCGTGCCTATCTTGTCAAGATTAGCACTATCTCCAAACAGACTGAAACGAGCTTCCACTTGAGCCACGTCACCTAGTGGTACCATCAGGTGCGTCCAAAATGATTTCTCAGCCTATGTCTAGCGCAAACAATGCACCTATCTTGCACCGACACTAACACTGTCTCCAAATGGAAAGAAGCGATATTCCACTTGACCCACGTCACCTAGGAGTTCCATCGGTGCGTCCAAAACGATTTTTGAGCCTATGATACGTTCGACGCAAACCGTACAACTATCTTGCGTCAACATTGGCACTATCTCCAACGGACCGAAACGAGCTTCCACTTGAGCCTCATCACCTAGTGGTACCATCGAGTGCGTCCAAAACGATTTCTGAGCCTATGGTACGTCTAGCGCAAACCATGCACCAATCTTGCACCGACACTAACACTGTCTCCATAAGGAAAGAAGTGAGGTTCCACATGACCCACGTCACCTAGGAGTTCCATCGGGTGCGTCCAAAACGATTTCCCAGCCTATGTATGCTCGACGCAAACCGTGCACCTATCTTGCGTCAAGATTAGCACTATCTCCAAACAGACTGAAACGAGCTTCCACTTGAGCCACGTCACCTAGTGGTACCATCAGGTGCGTCCAAAATGATTTCTCAGCCTATGTCTAGCGCAAACAATGCACCTATCTTGCACCGACACTAACACTGTCTCCAAATGGAAAGAAGCGATATTCCACTTGACCCACGTCACCTAGGAGTTCCATCGGAGCGTCCAAAATGATTTTTGAGCCTATGATACGTTCGATGCAAACCGTACAACTATCTTGCGTCAACATTGGCACTATCTCCAAACGGACCGAAATGAGCTTCCACTTGAGCCTCATCACCTAGTGGTACCATCGAGTGCGTCCAAAACGATTTCTGAGCCTATGGTACGTCTAGCGCAAACCATGCACCAATCTTGCACCGACACTAACACTGTCTCCATAAGGAAAGAAGTGAGGTTCCACATGACCCACGTCACCTAGGAGTTCCATCGGGTGCGTCCAAAATGATTTGCAGCCTACGTATGTTCGACGCAAACCGTGCACCTATCTTGCGTCAAGATTAGCACTATCTCCAAACAGACTGAAATGAGCTTCCACTTGAGCCACGTCACCTAGTGGTACCATCAGGTGCGTCCAAAATGATTTCTCAGCCTATGTCTAGCGCAAACAATGCACCTATCTTGCACCGACACTAACACTGTCTCCAAATGGAAAGAAGCGATATTCCACTTGACCCACGTCACCTAGGAGTTCCATCGGAGCGTCCAAAACGATTTTTGAGCCTATGATACGTTCAAACAAGCACCTATCTTGCGTCAACATTGGCACTATCTCCAAACGGACCGAAACGAGCTTCCACTTGAGCCTCATCACCTAGTGGTACCATCGAGTGCGTCCAAAACGATTTCTGAGCCTATGGTACGTCTAGCGCAAACCATGCACCAATCTTGCACCGACACTAACACTGTCTCCATAAGGAAAGAAGTGAGGTTCCACATGACCCACGTCACCTAGGAGTTCCATCGGGTGCGTCCAAAACGATTTCCAGCTTATGTATGTTCGACGCAAACCGTGCACCTATCTTGCGTCAAGATTAGCACTATCTCCAAACAGACTGAAACGAGCTTCCACTTGAGCCACGTCACCTAGTGGTACCATCAGGTGCGTCCAAAATGATTTCTCAGCCTATGTCTAGCGCAAACAATGCACCTATCTTGCACCGACACTAACACTGTCTCCAAATGGAAAGAAGCGATATTCCACTTGACCCACGTCACCTAGGAGTTCCATCGGATGCGTCCAAAACGATTTTTGAGCCTATGATACGTTCAAACAAGCAACTATCTTGCGTCAACATTGGTACTATCTCCAAACGGACCGAAACGAGCTTCCACTTGAGCCTCATCACCTAGCGGTACCATCGAGTGCGTCCAAAATGATTTCTAAGCATATAGTACATCTAGCGCAAACCATGCACCAATCTTACACCGACACTAACACTGTCCATAAGGAAAGAAGTGAGGTTCCACATGACCCACGTCACCTAGGAGTTCCATCGGGTGCATCCAAAACGATTTCCAGCCTATGTATGCTCGACGCAAACCGTGCACCTATCTTGCGTCAAGATTAGCACTATCTCCAAACAGACTGAAATGAGCTTCCACTTGAGCCACGTCACCTAGTGGTACCATCAGGTGCGTCCAAAATGATTTCTCAGCCTATGTCTAGCGCAAACAATGCACCTATCTTGCACCGACACTAACACTGTCTCCAAATGGAAAGAAGCGATATTCCACTTGACCCACGTCACCTAGGAGTTCCATCGGTGCGTCCAAAACGATTTTTGAGCCTATGATACGTTCGACGCAAACCGTACAACTATCTTGGTCAACATTGGCACTATCTCCAAATGGACCGAAACGAGCTTCCACTTGAGCCTCATCACCTAGTGGTACCATCGAGTGCGTCCAAAACGATTTCTGAGCCTATGGTACGTCTAGCGCAAACCATGCACCAATCTTGCACCGACACTAACACTGTCTCCATAAGGAAAGAAGTGAGGTTCCACATGACCCACGTCACCTAGGAGTTCCATCGGGTGCGTCCAAAACGATTTCCAGCCTATGTATGCTCGACGCAAATGTGCACCTATCTTGCGTCAAGATTAGCACTATCTCCAAACAGACTGAAACGAGCTTCCACTTGAGCCACGTCACCTAGTGGTACCATCAGGTGCGTCCAAAATGATTTCTCAGCCTATGTCTAGCACAAACAATGCACCTATCTTGCACCGACACTAACACTGTCTCCAAATGGAAAGAAGCGATATTCCACTTGACCCACGTCACCTAGGAGTTCCATCGAATGCGTCCAAAATGATTTTTGAGCCTATGATACGTTCGACGAAACCGTACAACTATCTTGCGTCAACATTGGCACTATCTCCAAACGGACCGAAACGAGCTTCCACTTGAGCCTCATCACCTAGTGGTACCATCGAGTGCGTCCAAAATGATTTCTGAGCCTATGGTACGTCTAGCGCAAACCATGCACCAATCTTGCACCGACACTAACACTGTCTCCATAAGGAAAGAAGTGAGGTTCCACATGACCCACGTCACCTAGGAGTTCCATCGGGTGTGTCCAAAACGATTTGCCAGCCTATGTATGTTCGACACAAACATGCACCTATCTTGCGTCAAGATTAGCACTATCTCCAAACAGACTGAAACGAGTTTCCACTTGAGCCACGTCACCTAGTGGTACCATCAGGTTCCAAAATGATTTCTCCTATGTCTAGCGCAAACAATGCACCTATCTTGCACCGACACTAACGCTGTCTCCAAATGGAAAGAAGCGATATTCCACTTGACCCACGTCACCTAGGAGTTCCATCGGAAGCGTCCAAAATGATTTTTGAGCCTATGATACGTTCGACGCAAACCGTACAACTATCTTGCGTCAACATTGGCACTATCTCCAAACGGACCGAAACGAGCTTCCACTTGAGCCTCATCACCTAGTGGTACCATCGAGTGTGTCCAAAATGATTTCTGAGCCTATGGTACGTCTAGCGCAAACCATGCACCAATCTTACACCGACACTAACACTGTCTCCATAAGGAAAGAAGTGAGGTTCCACATGACCCACGTCACCTAGGAGTTCCATCGGGTGCGTCCAAAATGATTTCCAGCCTATGTATGTTCGACGCAAACCATGCACCTATCTTGCGTCAAGATTAGCACTATCTCCAAACAGACTGAAACGAGCTTCCACTTGAGCCACGTCACCTAGTGGTACCATCAGGTGCGTCCAAAATGATTTCTCAGCCTATGTCTAGCGCAAACAATGCACCTATCTTGCACCGACACTAACACTGTCTCCAAATGGAAAGAAGCGATATTCCACTTGACCCACGTCACCTAGGAGTTCCATCGGAGCGTCCAAAATGATTTTTGAGCCTATGATACGTTCGACGCAAACCGTACAACTATCTTGCGTCAACATTGGCACTATCTCCAAACGGACCAAAAGAGCTTCCACTTGAGCCTCATCACCTAGTGGTACCATCGAGTGTGTCCAAAATGATTTCTGAGCCTATGGTACGTCTAGCGCAAACCATGCACCAATCTTACACCGACACTAACACTGTCTCCATAAGGAAAGAAGTGAGGTTCCACATGACCCATGTCACCTAGGAGTTCCATGGGTGCGTCCAAAATGATTTCCCAGCCTATGTATGTTCGACGCAAACCGTGCACCTATCTTGCATCAAGATTAGCACTATCTCCAAACAGACTGAAACGAGCTTCCACTTGAGCCACGTCACCTAGTGGTACCATCAGGTGCATCCAAAATGATTTCTCAGCCTATGTCTAGCGCAAACAATGCACCTATCTTGCACCGACACTAACACTGTCTCCAAATGGAAAGAAGCGATATTCCACTTGACCCACATCACCTAGGAGTTCCATCGGATGCGTCCAAAACGATTTTTGAGCCTATGATACGTTCAAACCACAACTATCTTGCGTCAACATTGGCACTATCTCCAAACGGACCGAAACGAGCTTCCACTTGAGCCTCATCACCTAGTGGTACCATCGAGTGCGTCCAAAATCGATTTCTGAGCCTATGGTACGTCTAGCGCAAACCATGCACCAATCTTGCACCGACACTAACACTGTCTCCATAAGGAAAGAAGTGAGGTTCCACATGACCCACGTCACCTAGGAGTTCCATCGGGTGCGTCCAAAACGATTTCCAGCCTATGTATGCTCGACGCAAACCGTGCAGCTATCTTGCGTCAAGATTAGCACTATCTCCAAACAGACTGAAATGAGCTTCCACTTGAGCCACGTCACCTAGTGGTACCATCAGGTGCGTCCAAAATGATTTCTCAGCCTATGTCTAGCGCAAACAATGCACCTATCTTGCACCGACACTAACACTGTCTCAAATGGAAAGAAGCGATATTCCACTTGACCCACGTCACCTAGGAGTTCCATCGGATGCGTCCAAAACGATTTTTGAGCCTATGATACGTTCAAACGCAAACTATCTTGCGTCAACATTGGCACTATCTCCAAACGGACCGAAACGAGCTTCCACTTGAGCCTCATCACCTAGTGGTCCATCGAGTGTGTCCAAAACGATTTCTGAGCCTATGGTACGTCTAGCGCAAACCATGCACCAATCTTACATCGACACTAACACTGTCTCCATAAGGAAAGAAGTGAGGTTCCACATGACCCACGTCACCTAGGAGTTCCATCGGGTGCGTCCAAAACGATCTCAGCCTATGTATGTTCGACGCAAACCGTGCACCTATCTTGCGTCAAGATTAGCACTATCTCCAAACAGACTGAAATGAGCTTCCACGAGCCACGTCACCTAGTGGTACCATCAGGTGCGTCCAAAATGATTTCTAGCCTATGTCTAGCGCAAACAATGCACCTATCTTGCACCGACACTAACACTGTCTCCAAATGGAAAGAAGCGATATTCCACTTGACCCACGTCACCTAGGAGTTCCATCGGAGCGTCCAAAACGATTTTTGAGCCTATGATACGTTCAAACAAACCTATCTTGCGTCAACATTGGCACTATCTCCAAATGGACCGAAACGAGCTTCACTTGAGCCTCATCACCTAGTGGTACCATCGAGTGCGTCCAAAACGATTTCTGAGCCTATGGTACGTCTAGCGCAAACCATGCACCAATCTTGCACCGACACTAACACTGTCTCCATAAGGAAAGAAGTGAGGTTCCACATGACCCACGTCACCTAGGAGTTCCATCGGGTGCGTCCAAAACGATTTCTCAGCCTATGTATGCTCGACGCAAACCGTGCAGCTATCTTGCGTCAAGATTAGCACTATCTCCAAACAGACTGAAACGAGCTTCCACTTGAGCCACGTCACTAGTGGTACCATAGGTGCGTCCAAAATGATTTCTCAGCCTATGTCTAGCGCAAACAATGCACCTATCTTGCACCGACACTAACACTGTCTCCAAATGGAAAGAAGCGATATTCCACTTGACCCACGTCACCTAGGAGTTCCATCGGATGCGTCCAAAACGATTTTTGAGCCTATGATACGTTCAAACAATGCACCTATCTTGCGTCAACATTGGCACTATCTCCAAACGGACCGAAACGAGCTTCCACTTGAGCCTCATCACCTAGTGGTACCATCGAGTGTGTCCAAAACGATTTCTGAGCCTATGGTACGTCTAGCGCAAACCATGCACCAATCTTACACCGACACTAACACTGTCTCCATAAGGAAAGAAGTGAGGTTCCACATGACCCACGTCACCTAGGAGTTCCATCGGGTGCGTCCAAAATGATTTCCAGCCTATGTATGCTCGACGCAAACCGTGCCTATCTTGCTCAAGATTAGCACTATCTCCAAACAGACTGAAACGAGCTTCCACTTGAGCCACGTCACCTAGTGGTACCATCAGGTGCGTCCAAAATGATTTCTCAGCCTATGTCTAGCGCAAACAATGCCTATCTTGCACCGACACTAACACTGTCCCAAATGGAAAGAAGCGATATTCCACTTGACCCACGTCACCTAGGAGTTCCATCGGTGCGTCCAAAACGATTTTTGAGCCTATGACGTTCGACGCAAACCGTACAACTATCTTGGTCAACATTGGCACTATCTCCAAATGGACCGAAACGAGCTTCACTTGAGCTCATCACCTAGTGGTACCATCGAGTGCGTCCAAAACGATTTCTGAGCCTATGGTACGTCTAGCGCAAACCATGCACTCTTGCACCGACACTAACACTGTCTCCATAAGGAAAGAAGTGAGGTTCCACATGACCCACGTCACCTAGGAGTTCCATCGGGTGCATCCAAAACGATTTCCCAGCCTATGTATGCTCGACGCAAACGTGCACCTATCTTGCGTCAAGATTAGCACTATCTCCAAATAGACTGAAACGAGCTTCCACTTGAGCCACGTCACCTAGTGGTACCATCAGGTGCGTCCAAAATGATCTCATCTATGTCTAGCAAACAATGCACCTATCTTGCACCGACACTAACGCTGTCTCCAAATGGAAAGAAGCGATATTCCACTTGACCCACGTCACCTAGGAGTTCCATCGGAAGCGTCCAAAATGATTTTTGAGCCTATGATACGTTCGACGCAAACCGTACAACTATCTTGCATCAACATTGGCACTATCTCCAAACGGACCGAAACGAGCTTCCACTTGAGCCTCATCACCTAGTGGTACCATCGAGTGTGTCCAAAACGATTTCTGAGCCTATGGTACGTCTAGCGCAAACCATGCACCAATCTTCACCGACACTAACACTGTCTCCATAAGGAAAGAAGTGGGTTCCACATGACCACGTCACCTAGAGTTCCATCGGGTGTGTCCAAAATGATTTCTCAGCCTATGTATGTTCGACGCAAACCATGCACCTATCTTGCGTCAAGATTAGCACTATCTCCAAACAGACTGAAATGAGCTTCCACTGAGCCACATCACCTAGTGGTACCATCAGGTGCGTCCAAAATGATTTCTAGCCTATGTCTAGCGCAAACAACGCACCTATCTTGCACCGACACTAACACTGTCTCCAAATGGAAAGAAGCGATATTCCACTTGACCCACGTCACCTGGAGTTCCATCGGAAGCGTCCAAAATGATTTTTGAGCCTATGATACGTTCAAAAATGCACCTATCTTGCGTCAACATTGGCACTATCTCCAAACGGACCGAAACGAGCTTTCATTGAGCCTCATCACCTAGTGGTACCATCGAGTGCGTCCAAATCGATTTCTGAGCCTATGGTACGTCTAGCGCAAACCATGCAACAATCTTGCACCGACACTAACACTGTCTCCTTAATGAAAGAAGTGAGGTTCCACATGACCCACGTCACCTAGGAGTTCCATCGGGTGCGTCCAAAACGATTTCTCAGCCTATGTATGCTCGACGCAAACCGTGAGCTATCTTGCGTCAAGATTAGCACTATCTCCAACAGACTGAAATGACCTTCCACTTGACCCACGTCAACTAGTGGTACCATAGGTGCGTCCAAAATGATTTGAGCCTATGTCTAGCGCAAACAATGCAACTATCTTGCATCAACATTGGCACTATCTCCAAACGGACCGAAACGAGCTTCCACTTGAGCCTCATCACCTAGTGGTACCATCGAGTGTGTCCAAATGATTTCTGAGCCTATGGTACGTCTAGCGCAAACCATGCACCAATCTTACACCGACACTAACACTGTCTCCATAAGGAAAGAAGTGAGGTTCCACATGACCCACGTCACCTAGGAGTTCCATTCGGGTGCGTCCAAAACGATTTCAGCCTATATGTTCGACGCAAACCGTGCACCTATCTTGCGTCAAGATTAGCACTATCTCCAAACAGACTGAAACAGCTTCCACTTGAGCCACGTCACCTAGTGGTACCATCAGGTGTCCAAAATGATTTCTCAGCCTATGTCTAGCGCAAACAATGCACCTATCTTGCACCGACACTAACTGTCTCCAAATGGAAAGAAGCGATATTCCACTTGACCCACGTCACCTAGGAGTTCCATCGGAAGCGTCCAAAATGATTTTTGAGCCTATGATACGTTCGACGCAAACCGTACAACTATCTTGCGTCAACATTGGCACTATCTCCAAACGGACCGAAACAAGCTTCCACTTGAGCCTCATCACCTAGTGGTACCATCGAGTGTGTCCAAAACGATTTCTGAGCCTATGGTACGTCTAGCGCAAACCATGCACCAATCTTACACCGACACTAACACTGTCTCCATAAGGAAAGAAGTGAGGTTCCACATGACCCAGTCACCTAGGAGTTCCATGGGTGCGTCCAAAATGATTTCCAGCCTATGTATGTTCGACGCAAACCGTGCACCTATCTTGCGTCAAGATTAGCACTATCTCCAAACAGACTGAAACGAGCTTCCACTTGAGCCACATCACCTAGTGGTACCATCAGGTGCATCCAAAATGATTTCTCAGCCTATGTCTAGCGCAAACAACATGCACCTATCTTGCACCGACACTAACACTGTCTCCAAATGAAAGAAGCGATATTCCACTTGACCCACGTCACCTAGGAGTTCCATCGGTGCGTCCAAAATGATTTTTGAGCCTATGATACGTTCAAACAATGCACCTATCTTGCGTCAACATTGGCACTATGTCCAAACGGACCGAAACGAGCTTCCACTTGAGCCTCATCACCTAGTGGTACCATCGAGTGCGTCCAAAACGATTTCTGAGCCTATGGTACGTCTAGCGCAAACCATGCACCAATCTTGCACCGACACTAACACTGTCTCCATAAGGAAAGAAGTGAGGTTCCACATGACCCACGTCACCTAGGAGTTCCATCGGGTGCGTCCAAAACGATTTCTCAGCCTATGTATGCTCGACGCAAACCGTGCAGCTATCTTGCGTCAAGATTAGCACTATCTCCAAACAGACTGAAATGAGCTTCCACTTGAGCCATGTCACCTAGTGGTACCATCAGGTGCGTCCAAAATGATTTCTCAGCCTATGTCTAGCGCAAACAATGCACCTATCTTGCACCGACACTAACACTGTCTCCAAATGGAAAGAAGCGATATTCCACTTGACCCACGTCACCTAGGAGTTCCATCGGATGCGTCCAAAACGATTTTTGAGCCTATGATACGTTCGACGCAAACCGTACAACTATCTTGCGTCAACATTGGCACTATCTCCAAACGGACCGAAACGAGCTTCCACTTGAGCCTCATCACCTAGTGGTACCATCGAGTGTCCAAAACGATTTCTGAGCCTATGGTACGTCTAGCGCAAACCATGCACCAATCTTGCACCGACACTAACACTGTCTCCATAAGGAAAGAAGTGAGGTTCCACATGACCCACGTCACCTAGGAGTTCCATCGGGTGCGTCCAAAATGATTTCCAGCCTATGTATGTTCGACGCAAACCGTGCACCTATCTTGCGTCAAGATTAGCACTATCTCCAAACAGACTGAAACGAGCTTCCACTTGAGCCACGTCACCTAGTGGTACCATCAGGTGCGTCCAAAATGATTTCTCAGCCTATGTCTAGCGCAAACAATGCACCTATCTTGCACCGACACTAACACTGTCTCCAAATGGAAAGAAGCGATATTCCACTTGACCCACGTCACCTAGGAGTTCCATCGGATGCGTCCAAAATGATTTTTGAGCCTATGATACGTTCAAACCAAACAACTATCTTGCGTCAACATTGGCACTATCTCCAAACGGACCAAAACGAGCTTCCACTTGAGCCTCATCACCTAGTGGTACCATCGAGTGCGTCCAAAACGATTTCTGAGCCTATGGTACGTCTAGCGCAAACCATGCACCAATCTTGCACCGACACTAACACTGTCTCCATAAGGAAAGAAGTGAGGTTCCACATGACCCACGTCACCTAGGAGTTCCATCGGGTGCGTCCAAAATGATTTCCCAGCCTATGTATGCTCGACGCAAACCGTGCACCTATCTTGCGTCAAGATTAGCACTATCTCCAAACAGACTGAAACGAGCTTCCACTTGAGCCACGTCACCTAGTGGTACCATCAGGTGCGTCCAAAATGATTTCTCAGCCTATGTCTAGCGCAAACAATGCACCTATCTTGCACCGACACTAACACTGTCTCCAAATGGAAAGAAGCGATATTCCACTTGACCCACGTCACCTAGGAGTTCCATCGGATGCGTCCAAAACGATTTTTGAGCCTATGATACGTTCAAAACCGTACAACTATCTTGCGTCAACATTGGCACTATCTCCAAACGGACCGAAACGAGCTTCCACTTGAGCCTCATCACCTAGTGGTACCATCGAGTGTGTCCAAAACGATTTCTGAGCCTATGGTACGTCTAGCGCAAACCATGCACCAATCTTAACCGACACTAACACTGTCTCCATAAGGAAAGAAGTGAGGTTCCACATGACCCACGTCACCTAGGAGTTCCATCGGGTGCGTCCAAAAAATTTCCCAGCCTATGTATGCTCGACGCAAACCGTGCACCTATCTTGCGTCAAGATTAGCACTATCTCCAAACAGACTGAAACGAGCTTCCACTTGAGCCACGTCACCTAGTGGTACCATCAGGTGCGTCCAAAATGATTTCTCCTATGTCTAGCGCAAACAATGCACCTATCTTGCACCGACACTAACACTGTCTCCAAATGGAAAGAAGCGATATTCCACTTGACCCACGTCACCTAGGAGTTCCATCGGTGCGTCCAAAACGATTTTTGAGCCTATGATACGTTCGACGCAAACCGTACAACTATCTTGCGTCAACATTGGCACTATCTCCAAACGGACCGAAACGAGCTTCCACTTGAGCCTCATCACCTAGTGGTACCATCGAGTGCGTCCAAAACGATTTCTGAGCCTATGGTACGTCTAGCGCAAACCATGCACCAATCTTGCACCGACACTAACACTGTCTCCATAAGGAAAGAAGTGAGGTTCCACATGACCCACGTCACCTAGGAGTTCCATCGGGTGCGTCCAAAATGATTTCCAGCCTATGTATTCGACGCAAACCGTGCACCTATCTTGCGTCAAGATTAGCACTATCTCCAAACAGACTGAAACGAGCTTCCACTTGAGCCACGTCACCTAGTGGTACCATCAGGTGCGTCCAAAATGATTTCTCAGCCTATGTCTAGCGCAAACAATGCACCTATCTTGCACCGACACTAACACTGTCTCCAAATGGAAAGAAGCGATATTCCACTTGACCCACGTCACCTAGGAGTTCCATCGGAGCGTCCAAAATGATTTTTGAGCCTATGATACGTTCGACGCAAACCGTACAACTATCTTGCGTCAACATTGGCACTATCTCCAAACGGACCGAAACGAGCTTCCACTTGAGCCTCATCACCTAGTGGTACCATCGAGTGTCCAAAACGATTTCTGAGCCTATGGTACGTCTAGCGCAAACCATGCACCAATCTTGCACCGACACTAACACTGTCTCCATAAGGAAAGAAGTGAGGTTCCACATGACCCATGTCACCTAGGAGTTCCATCGGGTGCGTCCAAAACGATTTGCCAGCCTACGTATGTTCGACGCAAACCGTGCACCTATCTTGCGTCAAGATTAGCACTATCTCCAAACAGACTGAAATGAGCTTCCACTTGAGCCACGTCACCTAGTGTGCGTCCAAAATGACTTCTCAGCCTATGTCTAGCGCAAACAATGCACCTATCTTGCACCGACACTAACACAGTCTCCAAATGGAAAGAAGCGATATTCCATTTGACCCACGTCAACTAGGAGTTCCATCGGAGCGTCCAAAATGATTTTTGAGCCTATGATACGTTCGACGCAAATACAACTATCTTGCGTCAACATTGGCACTATCTCCAAACGGACCGAAACGAGCTTCCACTTGAGCCTCATCACCTAGTGGTACCATCGAGTGCGTCCAAATGATTTCTGAGCCTATGGTACGTCTAGCGCAAACCATGCACCAATCTTGCACCGACACTAACACTGTCTCCATAAGGAAAGAAGTGAGGTTCCACATGACCCACGTCACCTAGGAGTTCCATCGGGTGCGTCCAAAATGATTTCTAGCCTATGTATGTTCGACGCAAACCGTGCACCTATCTTGCGTCAAGATTAGCACTATCTCCAAACAGACTGAAACGAGCTTCCACTTGAGCCACGTCACCTAGTGGTACCATCAGGTGCGTCCAAAATGATTTCTCAGCCTATGTCTAGCGCAAACAATGCACTATCTTGCACCGACACTAACACTGTCTCCAAATGGAAAGAAGCGATATTCCACTTGACCCACGTCACCTAGGAGTTCCATCGGAAGCGTCCAAAACGATTTTTGAGCCGATGATACATTCGACGCAAACCGTACAACTATCTTGCGTCAACATTGGCACTATCTCCAAACGGACCGAAAAGCTTCCACTTGAGCCTCATCACCTAGTGGTACCATCGAGTGTGTCCAAAACGATTTCTGAGCCTATGGTACGTCTAGCGCAAACCATGCACCAATCTTACACCGACACTAACACTGTCTCCATAAGGAAAGAAGTGAGGTTCCACATGACCCACGTCACCTAGGAGTTCCATCGGGTGCGTCCAAAATGATTTCCAGCCTATGTATGCTCGACGCAAACCGTGCACCTATCTTGCGTCAAGATTAGCACTATCTCCAAACAGACTGAAACGAGCTTCCACTTGAGCCACGTCACCTAGTGGTACCATCAGGTGCGTCCAAAATGATTTCTCAGCCTATGTCTAGCGCAAACAATGCACCTATCTTGCACCGACACTAACACTGTCTCCAAATGGAAAGAAGCGATATTCCACTTGACCCACGTCACCTAGGAGTTCCATCGGATGCGTCCAAAACGATTTTTGAGCCTATGATACGTTCAAACAAACAACTATCTTGCGTCAACATTGGCACTATCTCCAAACGGACCGAAACGAGCTTCACTTGAGCCTCATCACCTAGTGGTACCATCGAGTGCGTCCAAAACGATTTCTGAGCCTATGGTACGTCTAGCGCAAACCATGCACCAATCTTGCACCGACACTAACACTGTCTCCATAAGGAAAGAAGTGAGGTTCCACATGACCCACGTCACCTAGGAGTTCCATCGGGTGTCCAAAACGATTTCCCAGCCTATGTATGCTCGACGCAAACTGTGCACCTATCTTGCGTCAAGATTAGCACTATCTCCAAACAGACTGAAACGAGCTTCCACTTGAGCCACGTCACCTAGTGGTACCATCAGGTGCGTCCAAAATGATTTCTCATCCTATGTCTAGCGCAAACAATGCACCTATCTTGCACCGACACTAACGCTGTCTCCAAATGGAAAGAAGCGATATTCCACTTGACCCACGTCACCTAGGAGTTCCATCGGAGCGTCCAAAATGATTTTTGAGCCTATGATACGTTCGACGCAAACCGTACAACTATCTTGCGTCAACATTGGCACTATCTCCAAACGGACCGAAACGAGCTTCCACTTGAGCCTCATCACCTAGTGGTACCATCGAGTGTGTCCAAAACGATTTCTGAGCCTATGGTACGTCTAGCGCAAACCATGCACCAATCTTACACCGACACTAACACTGTCTCCATAAGGAAAGAAGTGAGGTTCCACATGACCCACGTCACCTAGGAGTTCCATCGGGTGCGTCCAAAATGATTTCCAGCCTATGTATGTTCGACGCAAACCGTGCACCTATCTTGCGTCAAGATTAGCACTATCTCCAAACAGACTGAAACGAGCTTCCACTTGAGCCACATCACCTGGTACCATCAGGTGCGTCCAAAATGATTTCTCAGCCTATGTCTAGCGCAAACAATGCACCTATCTTGCACCGACACTAACACTGTCTCCAAATGGAAAGAAGCGATATTCCACTTGACCCACGTCACCTAGGAGTTCCATCGGAGCGTCCAAAACGATTTTTGAGCCTATGATACGTTCAAAACCGTACAACTATCTTGCGTCAACATTGGCACTATCTCCAAACGGACCGAAACGAGCTTCCACTTGAGCCTCATCACCTAGTGGTACCATCGAGTGCGTCCAAAATCGATTTCTGAGCCTATGGTACGTCTAGCGCAAACCATGCACCAATCTTGCACCGACACTAACACTGTCTCCATAAGGAAAGAAGTGAGGTTCCACATGACCCACGTCACCTAGGAGTTCCATCGGGTGCGTCCAAAACGATTTCCAGCCTATGTATGCTCGACGCAAACCGTGCACCTATCTTGCGTCAAGATTAGCACTATCTCCAAACAGACTGAAATGAGCTTCCACTTGAGCCACGTCACCTAGTGGTACCATAGGTGCGTCCAAAATGATTTCTCAGCCTATGTCTAGCGCAAACAATGCCTATCTTGCACCGACACTAACACTGTCCAAATGGAAAGAAGCGATATTCCACTTGACCCACGTCACCTAGGAGTTCCATCGGATGCGTCCAAAACGATTTTTGAGCCTATGATACGTTCAAACCGTACAACTATCTTGCGTCAACATTGGCACTATCTCCAAACGGACCGAAAAGCTTCCACTTGAGCCTCATCACCTAGTGGTACCATCGAGTGTGTCCAAAACGATTTCTGAGCCTATGGTACGTCTAGCGCAAACCATGCACCAATCTTACACCGACACTAACACTGTCTCCATAAGGAAAGAAGTGAGGTTCACATGACCCACGTCACCTAGGAGTTCCATCGGGTGCGTCCAAAACAATTTCAGCCTATGTATGCTCGACGCAAACCGTGCACCTATCTTGCGTCAAGATTAGCACTATCTCCAAACAGACTGAAACGAGCTTCCACGAGCCACGTCACCTAGTGGTACCATCAGGTGCGTCCAAAATGATTTCTCAGCCTATGTCTAGCGCAAACAATGCACCTATCTTGCACCGACACTAACACTGTCCCAAATGGAAAGAAGCGATATTCCACTTGACCCACGTCACCTAGGAGTTCCATCGGTGCGTCCAAAACGATTTTTGAGCCTATGATACGTTCGACGCAAACCGTACAACTATCTTGGTCAACATTGGCACTATCTCCAAATGGACCGAAACGAGCTTCCACTTGAGCCTCATCACCTAGTGGTACCATCGAGTGCGTCCAAAACGATTTCTGAGCCTATGGTACGTCTAGCGCAAACCATGCACCATCTTGCACCGACACTAACACTGTCTCCATAAGGAAAGAAGTGAGGTTCCACATGACCCACGTCACCTAGGAGTTCCATCGGGTGCGTCCAAAACGATTTCCAGCCTATGTATGCTCGACGCAAACGTGCACCTATCTTGCGTCAAGATTAGCACTATCTCCAAACAGACTGAAACGAGCTTCCACTTGAGCCACGTCACCTAGTGGTACCATCAGGTGCGTCCAAAATGATTTCTCCTATGTCTAGCGCAAACAATGCACCTATCTTGCACCGACACTAACACTGTCTCCAAATGGAAAGAAGCGATATTCCACTTGACCCACGTCACCTAGGAGTTCCATCGGAAGCGTCCAAAATGATTTTTGAGCCTATGATACGTTCGACGAAACCGTACAACTATATTGGTCAACATTGGCACTATCTCCAAACGGACCGAAACGAGCTTCCACTTGAGC
>NW_027097750.1:0-40000 GCF_019320115.1 Miscanthus floridulus | reverse complement strand
GCTTGATCTACACTGCCGATTTGGGCAAGAACCGACACTCTTGAAGCAAACGTCACTGTCGGTGGGGACTACAAACCGGCAGTGTTATTCAACTAGACACTGTTAGGTGGAGCCACAAACTGACACTATTGTCTATAGATCAGTGTCGGTTTTTAAGAACCGACAGTGATGTCAACCCCACATCACTATCGGTATGCCACTGTCGGTTCAAAATCCGGCAGTGAAGGGGGTTTTTGAACCGGCAGTGATGTCTAGATCTGGGGTAGTGTAAGTGGTGGGCTTGGATTGGCTAGGGTTGGGTCAGCCGACCTTGGACCAGCTTGCCCAACCTCATAGTGCTCCGCTCCCAAGTAGCCCATTCTAGCCCATCTTTCACTCATTTACCCACATAGTCACCAAAACTTTTGGGGCTGATTAGAAACAAGGCTTATGTGCCTATTGAGGATGTCATTATATTCATATTTCCATATTAAGCATAAGTTGATGGTATGAAATGATGACTTAATGACCATCAATAAAAGTACACCAGGCCGATGAGGTACTTGTGGTGCAGCCATGACAAGAATGCTAGCTCCAACTGGAATGCATGATCTCCTTCTCCTGGAAGTATCATGCAATAGGGCCTGAGACTAGCTGTCCTCACGCCCATTAGGGAGCCTACCACGGTGCAAACAAATGTGAACTCCTTAGTGTTCCCTTGATAGCAGACGACAGTCGCTACACTACCAAGTCATCAAGTACAATAGATGTGGTCTGAACTAGTTGTACACTTTACTCGTACGAGTTTTTGGTCATGGAGGCCGTCCGCACAGAGAAGACTGCCTGTCAGAGGAATTGTTCGTATTTCTTATGCTCATATAGATTATTCCGCAAGCGCAAGAATACCATTGTAGCATTTCACCCAGGATTATTCCATAGTATCGTATTTATTCTCATGGAAGAAATGGTTAAAGGATGTAATAGCTAACCATGACATAGGTACTAAATAGTATACCAACTAAATCAAAGTGGGGGTAAGTGATATACGATAAGATAGGGTGACAAACAAGAAGTTCCACTCATGGAAAGGTAAAGTGATAGCGTAGCTAAGTAGAGGAAAATGAGTGAGACAGAGCACAAGAATCCTGAGTTACTTCTAATCAAGCACAACTCTAGTCAGGAACTATAGTGATATAGATAAACCAAGAAATAGATGGATTCAAATGCACTTTAGCGCGCACCTGCCCTAACCTTGCCTAGAGGGTTGATTAGGAACAACAGTGCCACGAGCCATATGATTTAATAACTAGACCTACCGTGGTGGAATAAAGAGAATGGATAGGGTTGTCATTACCTGCCACCTAGCACTAGCTATTCGGAGGCCTTGCCGTAAACATAGGCAAGCTATAGCCTAAGCTCCATGCTTAATCTGTAGACTCACTACTCTGATTTGGATCCTGATGAAACAAGATCAGAGCACCTTAACCAAACAGTGTTCCCATACAAGATGTAACCACACACTAAATAAGGTAGTTATAAGTATCACTAGAGCATAGAAAGAGAACAAGACTAGTACTCAAAGTAACAAGACTTGAAATAGTACTTGCACAAAAAGTAATGCACTGAAATGAGGAAAGTCTTACAAGAGAGATACAAGAGCTATACTAGACTCCTAAAGACTATTCTAGATTCTAGGCAAAACTCCTCTCACTCTAACTCCCACTAACTCTAGCACTAACACTAAGACAACATCTTGAGAGAGTAGGGAGAGATTCTCTTGTACTATGTCTTGAGAATGAGCTGAGCCCCTCTATTTATAGCTTGAGAGTGGTGAGGGGTACTTGTAGTGAAATTTGAGGCCGTTCAGAGCCAAAATGGGGTCGGCTGACCCACCATGTCACCTGGCCCCTAGAGCATCCACAGTCCAGATGAGCTCCTAAAGTCAATCGATGCATGTAGGAAAAAGGTTGAGGCGGTTTGGTGTTGTGGGGGGGCCTGACCTAAACATGTCGCCTGACCCCCCCCCCCACTAACACCTCTGGCCCTAATTTTCTCTACTAGTCTGATCCACCTGTCATAAGTCATGTATTGGGGTGTTTGGGGAAATTTGAGTGAGTGACATCCCGTTAGTGGGATGTCCATGGATCCTTGTTCTCTCATCCTAGAGCGTTGATCGATCAACCGACTTGCCACCAATGGATGGATGTACTTGGGGGTGTGTTTCCTAGCTTATGGTGCAGATCAATGACGTGGAGAGAGGTGGGGCCATGTCAGACGACGCCTAGGTGTGGGGTTGGCTGACCCCACCAGGTGGGCCCTAGGCCCCTATTGCGTTAGATTCCTTCTAGAAGCCTTATGTTGATATATTTTGACCATTTTGCCCCCTACATTTGAAAGAAAACACTACCTTAGTGTTGTTTTTAGTTGCATTTTATTAGCATGTTGATGGCTACAAACAACACTTAGTAGACATCAATAGGAATTAGATGGGTAACACACAGGACATAGATTTATAATGGTATAGGCACAGGGTGCCCTACATCCAGTGGAGAATCGATCTCTTATCTTGTATGCTCAAAGATTACAAGGATCCAGGTGTATTTGTCTATCTATGAAAGCTTAAAGTCTCTAAAATTTCAAGGCCCAGTCAACTACCGATCAAGGGCTCCTTACCCCGCCTTATATAGTCCCAGGGTGGGGTTATATATAGAGTCACGATCGGTTTACTTGAAGATTCCTAGTTCATTACAAGGAAAATCTATTGGATACAATTGGTTTCTAAGTACATCTTGCTATGCTTTGTCCACCAAGAATATGAGGTACCATGTCCTATTTGGGCCTTTAGTGTAGCCTACTGCTTGGTACACCCCATCGCATTTGGGTTGTTTTCCTTGCGGTGAGGGTACCCGGGTACCACTATCTAATAATAGCCTCGAGCTTCGTGTGATTCGAAAAATTGAGTGGAGGGTTAGTCTTCATTGAATTCTAAATGCGAGCACTTTTTGCACTCAAATGCTCTTTTGTTGTCGTAGTCGATCATGTTTGCAAGAGCAGACATGGTGGGTATATTCTTTGGGCCTCCTAGCGATTTGGAGAATCAGTCAATGGGTAATCTTGGAGTCGTCTTCTTTTGATCCCGAGCACGCGCCAAGCATACCCAATGATAATTCGGGTAAAGCCTGATGATGGTGTGTCCGAGAAGTCTAGCTAAGGACATTGCTGGTGCTGATGATGTGATCAACTCAGAGAATTTGATGATGGCATGGCCAATGAGTCGAAGCTAGAGACGTGGTTGGAGGCATCATATCTAGCTCTAGGCAACCCGATGGTGGCATTCCTGAACAGTCATAATTGGTGACGTAGTTGGAATGGCATGACTAGCTCAAGGGAGCCTAGTGGTGGCATGCCCGAGCGGTCATAGTCAATGATGTAGTTGAAGACAACATGACCGGCTCGAGGGAGAGCCACTAGAGATGGCAATGGGGATCCAATCCTCAATTCTCCATGGAGAATTCTCCTATTAGGGGACAGGGATGGAGGAAAGTTAATCTTGATGGAAAATGAAATGGGGGGAAATCTCTACCCGTCAGGTTTCATGGGGAAGAAGATAGGGACGGGGAACCATCCTCAGTTCCCGTTCCCCATGTCCTCACCCCATGAAGTTATTTCTTGTAGCCATCTTGTAATAATCTATTATTTTCATATAGATATAGGGCTCATTTGGCATGGCTTCAAGAGATGATTTTACAACTTTGGCAACCAAATGCTCCCACAACAGCTCCACTTCAGGAAATAAGCAATGTGATTCCCGCTGAGATAAGTGAGGAAAGCTAAAAAATATAGCTTCTCCTAGCTTCATATGGATCTGGTAGGCCCTATCATGGCCAGCACCAACTTTTCCCATGTGGGAAGGCGTGGCCAGCGTAGGGAGGGTCAACAGCATGGCCACGCATGGAGGGGTATGGTGGAGCCGGCACGCTCATTGGAACGCAATGGCTGAGCCATCCAAGGGTGCCTAACCATGTGGGGAAGTGTAGAGGTGGTGCGCTCATTGGTTCGTTGTGCCATCTATGGGTGAGCTCATCGGGGTGCGCAACGCCATCGGGCATGGGGCTAACGTACGAGCGGTGGTAGAGATGAGAGATGGGGGCAAGAGGAGGAAGAAGAGGCTGACACAGTGGTGAGAATGGATAAGGTAAAGAGGGAATAGGGAGACAAGAGAAATCAAGAGAGGAAAATGAAGAAAAAAAAGAAAGAGTATTATGGGTATTTCACTCTTTTCAACAATCAAGAGAAGCTATTTTGCCACATGGCTCACCAAAACATATTAAGCTCCACTAGTAGAGCTACTTCTAGGGCCAAAGCCAAAAAAGTTGCTTCACTTGTCAAGCTAAACTATGCCAAACATGCCCATATTATACTAGACATATGGAGGCCTACTAATAAATTAATATTTTTAAATGATAAGCTAAGGTAATTTGTAAGGTGCTTGTTGTTAATCTATTAGTAAATTTGTGAGAACTGATAAGCTTAAGCGGAGATGAGGAATCCACATGGTGATTAATTCCCCGACAAGGACAGGAATATGGAAGAAATTATCCTCGGTGACATTGGCGGGACAGAAACAGGGATAGGGCAAATTCTCCCCCACAAGGAGGAGGATGGGGACCTGACCCTCTAAGGGAAATTCCCCATTGGCATCTTTAAGCCCAATGATGGCATGCCCAAGAGGTTGTAGTTGACAACACAGTCGAAGATAGTGTGACCTGCTCGAGGGAGCTTATTAAGGGCATGCTTGAGTAGTCATAGTTGATGACATGGTCGAAGACTGTGTGAACTACTCGAGGGGGCCCATCGAGGGTGTGGTTGATTAGTCATAGTCAACAGCATGGTCAAACACAGCATGACCTACTCGAGAGAGCCCATCGAGGGCATGCTCAAGTAGTCATAGTCAATGACATAGTCGAAGACAACATGACCTGCTCGAGGGAGCCCATCAAGGGCATGCTAGAGTAGTCATAGTCGATGGTAGGGTCAAAGACGACATGACCTGCTTGAGGGAGCCCAACTGTGGCAGAACCGAATGAAATAACACACCTTTAGAGGCACTCGTCTTCCACCAGACACTAAGCACTCTGAAAGTAAGCTACATCGAACGGATTCCGTCGAGCACACCCTAAGAGAGAACTCAAATAATCCATGTTTTTCCTCTAGGATCCAATAATGAGAACGAGTTTACAATACTTAGTCCATTTCATACAACCAGAGTTCTTAGAAATACATTATTACAATACCAAGTTCAGATTGTGGAATTTAAATAGTAGAATTACAATAAACATCTAACAGTAGAATACAAGGATTCATCTGTGCCCACTAGAAGAATCCTCCACACAATAGCTACTCTTCAAGCTACACCTACAATAGGGTAAATGAACACAGAGTACACAATGTACTCGCAAGACTTACCCGACTAGTGGGAATAATTTTTCGACTCCAAAGGATATGATAAGCTTTATGGTTTGTTGGGTTTCCTTTTTTTGGAAAGCAATACTAGTAGTGACTCCTTATATATGTTTCTTATTTGCAGTCATGAATAGTTTATTATCTAACCATTCTAGGTAAGCACCTGTTCTACTTTTAAGCAAGAGTTGAGCAAACAAATCCATTTCACCATCTTTCATCTTCCAGTTCTTACTACGGTGCTAGATTGTAGACAAGTCGTACTGGACTACCCGGTGATTTGTGAATCAATGTGCCTAGCTGGGTACCATAAAACACACGCCCCACTTGTACCCTAGGCATAAGTAGAACCAACCCATCACCCTCCTATCAAGGGGTCTAGATCCCCGTCCAAACTTGGACTCCAAGCCCCTACACCTGAGTCCCGGACTCAGTGTGGTGCTTAGATCTCCACCATCCCCGCCTCCAATCAGTCGGTCTGGAAAAAGCTGAAACCCACAACAAGAGAGCAATGAGACTTCCCTGCTCCCATAAACAAGTATGTGCTCAGGATAATAAGTCTGTGACCTAACTAGAATCTAATACAATGGCCGGTCCTTAACCAACACATACATGAAAAATAGTGTAACTAAGCTATGCCCCGTTGACCGTAGGACACAACCTCTTACACCCCTAATACCCATACTATATCCCTACCCGGTCTCTATTTTTCCTTTCACCATTTTACCATAAGAGTGATAATAATAATCACCTATTGTGAGTAACGGTAGGTAACTCACGCTATCGAAAATCCTAAGCATAGCAACTACTCGCACCTGTACTAGTAGGACTCATAGGACAGATATATTTATGCAGGTGGTTTCCACAAAATGCCTGTAACATAAATGCACATCATAGATATATATATTTAGTGCTTATTCAAAATAAGGGTTATGCACCAGGGCTTGTCTTGGGCAGGCGTTGTGTCAGCTCAGTCAGTCAGTGGCGGCTCCAGGACCTCCTTCTGCACGATGACCTCCTCATACTCTTCAATCACCTCTTCGTACTCCTACTCGTCCTCGGTCACGAACTCCACCAACTCGTTCTCTACATGCATGCAATGACGATGCAACACTTAATATTAAGGCATCAGCAGTTCTTAAAATAAGAATACATCTACTAAGCCACTAAGCTAGCTCTAATGACTAAGATACCAAGCTAATAATCATTCCCATCAAACCAGCAGGGTTTCTCCTACAAGTGCCACTTAACAACTAAAATATATTCTTACTCTTATTAAAGATTTCCTATATACTACAACAAGGATTATTTAGCTACCATATTTCTCAACCTATTCTAAGGCTACAAAAATTACAGTAAGCACATAATAATATAATGAATCTATTGTAAAAATTTCATGGAAAAAACTATTACCCATTTGCCACAAAAGTTCATACAAATACTAATCTAAATAATACTAAACACTCGCGAATGATTTAATAGCCACTGGTATCAACAAATATATATGAACTAAATACACTAACAGATAGAGCACAATTTTAGGAACTTAAAAAATTAGTTTCACAATTTTTGGACACCTACATGATTTTATATGATTTACCAAAGTTCAGCTTAGAAATACAAATGAAAAGCTATTTCTATTTTCCACGAAAAATCTAAACTAATTTCGGCCCACGCGGTGCAACACGCGCGTGCAAGCGTGCTGTGGCCCACATGCATGGCGAGGCCCACGCGCGAAGGCGGCCCACGGCGGGGAGCCCGCGCACGCTGGCACATATTCAAAAACACCCCTGAGCTACCGGCAATTCAACCCGAGGTCCGCAACACTATTTCTATAGACTGCTCCTATGCAAATAAGCCCTTCACCTTTCTCTCCTTTACAACAGCCTGGTCCTCTGGTCACCCCCGTGTGCGCCGACGCAGCAGCGATGGCATTGGACGGCCACGCTGGCCAGCTGGGACCCGCACTGGCTCCACTAACAGGCCGACCCCTGTCTACAACCCTAGTGCCTACACTAGCCTTGGTTATAGGAGTGACGGAGCTCGCAGAAGTGGTGACCACGGTGTGCGCCCATGCGTGACAGCGGTGCGGCCATGCTAGCCACCCTAAGCCACCGTGAGGTGAACTAGCTAGCGATATAACATCACTATCTTACTCTGGTTGTGGCTGCAATGGTGGTTTGGCTAGAGGTTCCTCGAATAGGGCTGGCCACGTGCAGGTGGTGGGATGCGGTGGTGCTCCGAGACGGCATGGCCACGTCAGTGGCTACAGCAAGGCGGTAGAGGTGCAAGTGAGGTACGTAGGGTGAAGTGGAGGTGGAGGCGGAGTTCGTGGTGCAGATGGATTGACGAGGGGTGGAGCGGTGGGTGGCTACCCTCGGTCATGGCTAGTCCTAGCCTTAATGGCACGGCGGAGGAGAAACTCCAAATTGGAGCACGTCGTGACACAATTCAAGGCGGGGACATGAGCACACAAGATTTAAGGCAAGCTCCCACGCTCTGGCTCACCGGGGTCACGACGTGACCGTGGCGAGACGCGGGAGAGGGAGTAGTGGTGCAAAACAACGATGAGCAGTGATGTGGCTGGTGCTCTTTGGCAGGACACGGGCGTCGCAACTAGGGTACACACGCCAGGCGCAAGCGACGAGCGCAAATGGCCATGACTGGCTCTAGCCCGCGCACCGCAGCGCCATTAATGGTGGGCTGACGGCGCCACAAGGTGGCATCCCACGTGTGCAGTAGCAAGGCAGCAATGATGCGGTATAGGAGCACATGGCGGTGCAGCGGCATCCCACATGTGCAGCATGGTGATAGGACAGCGGCGGCAGCATCACAGCACAACGGCAGCCAGGCGCAGGGGGCGGCGGGGTGCATTGATGGCTAGCTAGCGTACTCGAGCGGGCAGTAGCGGCTGGCCAGCGCGTGCCACGCGCGCGTGTGCACGCGTCGACGCCATGACGATAGGGCAGCAGGCTCGGTGACCGCGCACAGACTAGAAAGTCAGCCAAGAACGCGCTGTGCATGGTTTTTGAAGCGTTCGAAACCTCTAACCAGTTGCTCCAATCCCCAAACCCACTTCGCTACACCTTAGGGGGTCCATTAGGCTACTAAAACAAGCCATAATACTTTACTATTCCTTAACCCAATCTCTCACAATAAATTGCTAAACATAGCAGTGTCTAACAGTCGACAGACTTGAAAATTTCTAAGTGTTAGAGCTGGATTGGATTTTCAATTACGATTTCTAAGCTAACAGAAATATTAGCTAGCAATATCATTTTTCGACCGCGAGTATTTCATTGTCATCTACAAAGTTTGCACTTCGAACCTTAATTAAGTATCACATACATGTTCTATAGCATTTTTGCTTAATAAAAATTGGTTTTAAACCTTAACTAATATAACATGACTATTGAATTAACTTTCGTTTTGCGTTACGGAAATTGATCTACACTCTTTATTACATGCATTAACACATAAACATGATGCTCATGACATGTTATAGTAAATGATTTATAGTGTAACATTGAGGGTGTTACAAATCTACCCCCTTAAACAAAATCTCGTCCCGAGATTTCATGTGCCTAGTGTGGAAAAAGAGATAAGAAATAAATTCTGATTTAAACAATTACCTCGATTAACTAGAAAGAAGGTCGGGATAATGCTTCAAGATATAACTTTCTTGCTCCCATGTTACTTCGTCCTTCGAGTGATTTTGCCACTGAACTTTGTAAAACTTCACCACATTGTTTTTAGTCACTCTTTCTTTTTTGTCCAAGATCTTGATAGGATGCTCAATATAAGACAAGTCGGGCTGGAGGGGAAGTCCTTCCATTTCCACCGCTTCATCGGAGACTCTCAAACATTTCTTCAACTAGGAAACATGGAAGACATCATGCACTGCTGACAAAATATTTAGGAGCTAGATACGATAGGCAACAGAACCACACTGGGCCAAAATCTTATAAGGTCCAACATAGCGAGGGGCTAGCTTCCCACAGACACCAAATTGATGTACACCTCTCATGGGAGATACCTTGAGATACACATGATCACCAACTTCAAAGTGCAAGGGCCTTCTTTGCTTGTCCGCATAAGTTTTCTGATGACTTTGAGCTGCCTTCAAATGGCTCTAAATAATACTTACTTTCTCTCGAGCTTCTTTGATAAAATCAGGCCCAAAATATCCATGATCACCCACCTCAACCCAGTTACGAGGTGTTCTATATTTCTTTCCATACAGAGCTTCAAAAGGTGCCATACGAATGCTTTCTTGATAGCTATTGTTATAAGAAAACTCAGCTAGAGTCAAGCATTTGTCCCACTTTTTAGAAAAAGGAATGGCACAATCCATCAACATATCCTCAAGTACCTGATTGACACTTTCTATCTGACCGTCAGTTTGCGGATGATAAGCTGAACTTCTGAGGAGACTAGTACCAAGACATTCCTAGAGTTGCTCCTAAAAGCGAGAGACAAAGACTGCCCCTCTATCAGAGATGATAGTAAGAGGAACTCCATGCAGGGTCACAATTCGGTCAAAATACAACTTGGCATACTTCTTGGCTGAATATCTGGTATCCACTGGGAGAAAATGAGCGGACTTGGTAAGGCGATCCACAATGACCCAAATAGAGTTATAGCCCTTGGATGTGCGGGGTAAACCCTAATGAAATCCATGGAAATATCCTCCCATTTCCAAAAAGGGATAGGCAAGGGCTGCAAAAATCCTGATATACGCATATGTTCTGCCTTAACTCTTCCACAAGTGTCGCACTCCAAGATGTACTTGGTGATATCCTGCTTCATATTTGACCACAAATACAAGTGGCACAAATCATGGTATATTTTGTTACTTCCTGGATGGATGGACAACTTGGAATGATGAGCTTCATCCAAAATCTTTCTTCTAAGCTCCTCACTTGATGGAACCACCAATCTGTTCTTGAACCACACCACACCTTGGTCATCAATACTAAAATGAGGACCACGCCCTTCGGCAATTAACTTCTTGATATGTGGGATTTCCAAAACATCTTGCCTTTGCTCTATAATAATTTGCTCAAGTAAATTGGAGACTAGAGCAATATGGGCTAGCACCTCAGCATGGTTGAGAGACAAGGGTGCTTCTTCAACTTTCATATGACTTCTGGCTCAAAGCATCAGCTACCACATTAGCTTTTCTAGGATGATAATGAACTTCCGAATTGTAATCCTTGATTAGCTCTAGCCATCTCCGTTGCCTCATGTTTAGCTCAGACTGAGTGAAAATATATTTGAGGCTCTTGTGATCCTTATAAATATGAACTTTATTTCCCAACAAATAATACCTCCAAATTTTTAGAGTGCGCACCACAACAGCTAGCTCTAAATCATGGGTGGGATAATTCACCTCATGCTTTTTCAGCTGGCGTGAAGCATAAGCTATCACACGTCCATCCTGCATAAACACACATCCCAACCCCGTCTTCGAGGCATCATAATATACATCAAAAGGACTATCAATATCTGGTTGCGCAAGAACAGGAGCAGTGGTAAGAAATTTCTTCAGGGCTTGGAAAGCTTCTTCACAAGCCGGACTCCATACAAACTTGACATCTTTCTAGAGCAACTTGGTCATTGGTTGGGCTATTTTTGAGAAGTTAGGAATGAAGCGCCGATAATAACCAGCAAGACCAAGGAACTAACGAATCTGATGCACTAACTTTGGAGACTTCCAATTTAACACATATTGCACCTTGCTTGGATCTATAGAGATACCTTCAGGTGTCAGGACATGTCCCAAAAACTGCACTCGATTTAACCAAAACTCACACTTCCTAAATTTGGCATACAACTTGTGTTCCCTTAATCGAGCCAGTACTATCAGAAGATGTTGGGCATGCTCTTCCTTGTTCTTGGAGTATATCAAAATATCATCAATGAACACCACTACAAACTTATCTAACTCCAGCATAAAGACTGAATTTATGAGATACATGAAAAATGCAGGAGCATTCATGAGACCAAAAGACATGACTAGGTATTCATACAACCCATACCTAGTAGAGAAAGTTATCTTTGGTATATCTTGTGGCCGGATCTTAATTTGATGATACCCAGAACGAAGATCAATCTTTGAAAACACCTTTACACCAGCCAACTGATCGAACAAAGTATCAATACAAGGCAAGGGATACGTGTTCTTAATGGTTACCACATTAAGAGGGTGGTAATCCACACACATCCGCAGAGTACCATCCTTCTTCTTCACAAAAATAGATGGACAACCCCATGGTGAAGAACTAGGATAGATAAATCCCTTCTCCAATAATTCCTCTACCTGCTTCTTTATTTCAGCTAGTTCTTTAGGAGCCATGCGGTAGGGATACCGGGAAATAGGAACAGTGCTAGGTTCTAACTCAATGAAAAACTCCACATCTCTATCCAGTGGCAACCCAGATAGATCTTTAGGGAAGACATCCGGGAACTCACAGACCACAAGAATAGAGGCAAGATCAGGAGAAACTTAAACATGAGCAGCAACTAGTAAGGCTGGATCTGAGGGCATAAGAGGAGACATCCTATCCTTGGAAGAAGGAAGTCATAACTCTACAACTCTCTGCTTAAGGTCCAAGACGACCCCATAAATTTGTAGCCAGTTTATGCCCAGAATTACATCAATGCCTTGCCCAGGCAGTACCATGAACTGGAGGTAGTAAGTGTGAGTGGTTAGCACTAATCCAACTATGTTCGTCCGAGTATTAACGCACAACTATGCACCCAGAGTATAGATTATATAGGCAATAGGTATAGCCATAAGAGATATATTGTGCTTCTGTGCAAACCCCATGCTCATGAATGAATGTGATGCACCAGAATCAAACAACACATATGTTGGGTGGGAATCAATGGTAAATATACCAGCCATCACAGGTTCATTCTGCAAGATCTCCTCAGCCTTAGTGAAGTTGACTTGCCTAGAGCAGCTTACGGGCACCTTCTTGATGATCGTCCGCTTGATCAGACGGGAGTTAGCTGAGGGCTAAGCAGACTGTGTAGGCTGGTTCTGCAGACACTCCCAAGCATAGTGGCCTTCCTTGCCACACTTGAAACAAGCATTAGGCTTGTTCACCTGCCCCTAATGAGGTAGAACCTGTTGTCCCTAGGGCTGCTGTTGCACCTGCTGAGTAGGTGCATGGTACTGAGTGGAAGGTGCCTAGTAGGTCTGCTGAGGCTAACAGAATGACTACCCACCCGAAGACTGATAGGGCACCTGCCTGACAACCTGCACCTTCTGAGCCTAGGGGTGATTGGAAGACCCAGTAATCACCCGCTTACACTTCCACTCAGCCTAAGAGTCACGCTGTAGCCCCTCCATGGCAATAGAAGCATTCATCATAGCACCAAAATTCTGATAGTTCCCTGTGTACAGCTCCTTTTGTAGACTACAATCGAGGCCACGATAGAAACGGTCCCTCTTCTTCTCATCAGTATCGACGTGGATCCTAGCATATTGTGCCAAATGGTTGAACTTGTTCACATAATCCATCATAGACATGCTCCCTTGCTTCAAGTCCAAGAACTCCGTCAACTTCCTGTTCAGCACACTAACAGGAATGTAGTACTCTCTGAAAGCAGCTGTAAACTCCTTCCAAGTCACACGGTGATCCATGGGCCGCATGGCATTGAACATGTCCCACTATGCACTGGCAGAACTATGGCAGAACTGCCTAATTTAATGCCTCCTAGGATTGCTCATCTTCCATTAGACACTAAGCACCCAAGGGAGAGCACCAAATTACTCGGTTTCGTCGGGCACACCCCAAGGGAGAACCCAAAAATCCACATTTTTCCATCAGGATCACAAATGAGAGAATAAAACTTACATCATTCTTAACCATTTCTTACATCACTTGTAATACAACATCAGAGTATAATATCTATTATTATAACAGCGGAATGTAATCATATTATCATAGTTATAAACAATTTAATTGAACAGCAAAATATAAACTTGTGATTAGAATTACAGCGGAAATGAATATCTAACCATGACATGATGAAGTATTGATATATAAACTATGACAACAGATTATGAAACTTTCATTTATAAAAGCATTTGGTGGGAGTTATAAATAACAACTATGATCGCAGCGTAAAGGAATCCTCGCTGAGCCCACCAGGAGGAATCCACACACAAAGGTCAGCTCTAGCCTCCACCTGTCACCTGCAACAGGGGGAATAAAACCCTGAGTACTCAATTTTACTCAGCAAGACTTACCCGATAGGAGGAAAGAAAAGACTCCAAGGATATGCAAGGCTATCTGGCTTATGGGTTTATTGTATTTGCAAGAAGCATTACTAAGCGTGCGTCCTTATATTCGATTTTTATTAATAGCCGCATTGGTTCATTAACTAACCATTCTATGTAAGCACATGTGCTACTTTCAAATAGGTGGTAAGCAATCAGATTTCCTTTTTCCATCTTCCATCTTTCATATTTCAGTTCTTACTATGGTGCTAGGCATGAAACAAGCCGTACAGGATTGCCCAGCGATTCGCGAATCAATGCCCCCAGCTGGGTACCCCGAAAACACACGCCCCGCTTGTACCCAAGGCACAAGCAGGACCAACCCATCACCCTCATGTCCTGGGGTCCTAGGTCCTCGTCCAAACTAGGACTCCAAGCCCCTGCCTTTGAGTCCCGAACTCAGTGCGGTGCAAGGACCTCCTCCACCAAAAAAAACCCTAACAGTCAGTCCGAAAAGAGTCGGAACCAACGACAAAAGAGCAACAAGTCTTCCAAGCGCCCATACCCAAGTATGTGCTCAGGATAATAAGTCTGTGACTTGCCTCGATGGCTTATGCGACGACTGGTCCTTAACTGACATAGACAGGGAAAGCAGTGTAACCAAGCCATGCGCGTGTCCACGACAACACAACCTCTTACACCCACCAATACCCAAACCATATCCCAGCCCAGTAACCATTTTTCCTTTCCACCATTTATATTTTCCAAGTGATAATAATATAGTAATATATTTTCTATCTCTCGCGAGTGACAGGCAATCACTCAACTTCTATCGAAGTCCTATAGCATTGCAATCTACACGATCCTGGCATACTAGTAAGACTCATAGGATAAAGATATATATATGCAAGTGGGTTCCATTCAACTCCTTAAACCTTAATGCACAAATATAATTTAAACTGCAAAAAAGTAGGGGTTATGCACCGGGGCTTGCCTGAGTAAGATATATTAAAAAGTTAGTATTTGTGTCTTAAAATACGATTTATGCCTCTCAAGTTAACGAGCTAGTTCTAACGACGACCGTACTTTTCTACATATCCACATCGTCGAGGAAGATATCATTTCCCAACAAGTGTTTTAGTTATAAAATTCCAAGGTATTTCTTTATTTCATTCTATCGATTTAATCTTTATTCAAAACAGGGCACCATTATTAATCTAGTAAACCAATTACTCTAGAGCTACAAAAATTACAGTGAGTACCTAATATTGCTAGGAGCCTACTATAAAAATTTTAGATTCAACACTATTACCAATTTATCGCAACAATTCCTACAAGTCTATATTTTTACAATATTAAGTACCTCAAATTAATTATATAGCTTTTAAGAACATTATCAAGCTATGTGAACAAAATATACTAACAGGTAGATCATGATTTTATGAGATTAACAAAATTGGTTTCACCATTTTTGGATTCCTATACCATTTTATATTGATTTTACAAATTAAACTAGAAACCTATTTTAGAAAAATCATTTCGGAACTGGAAAGGGTCGGCGGCAACTAACTGGCCCAGCAGTCCTCGGAACTAGAAAGGGCCGGCGGCAACTAACTGGCCTAGCAGTCCAATGCTGATGCATGGCCCAAAAGCGTGCGGCACTAGACGGCCCAAGTGCGCGGCACTAGGCGGACGCGCAGCCAGCGGCGTAGGCGGATGAACGGCCAGCCCATGCATGGGAGCAGGCCAACCCAGTACGCGGCGTAAGCGGCAATGGTGTGAATGGCCTAGCAAACTAGCCCACGCGTGGCCTACCCATTCGGCCAGGCGTTTATAAAAAAAATGACCCTACGGTTCGATCTATTTCATATTCTACTGTTCATATGAGTCACGTACTTTGCTCTAAGAACCCTGTATCATTTCTATTCATCTTTCTCACCTTTTCTTCCATCCCAAATGCGGAGCACGGAGCAGAGCAAGTGACTCGCCGGCCCCTGCGGTGGCTCACCGGCGGCAGAGGCAAAGCGGGGCTACGCGAGGAGGTGCGTGGAAGGAGCGCTCATGCGAGCCAAGGAGGTGGCACGTCGACCGTGGCGGCACCAGTGCCACACGTGGTGGAGCACAGCACGGGGCAATGCCATGGGCTACGGCATGAAGGTGGAGCGACTGGCCCCGAGACGGCATCGTGGTGCTGCGGAGTCAGAAAGCCAGCGCGACCGCGGAGGCACGCGTGCGCTCGTGTGGGGGAGGGGCCGGCACCGATGGCATGAGGCGCGGTGTGGCGGCGCGTGACCATGGCAACCGCTCGGGTGAGAGAATGGGAGCGGATGGAGGCAAGGAAGAGCAGGAGCCGCACGCTGGGAGGTGTTGGCGCCTAGGAGAGGTAGGTCTGGGACCCAGTGCGGCCATGGGGAGCTGCAGGGCAGCGGTAGTAACCAAGGAGGGGGCGCCGGTGACTACGATTGCGGCGAGCACGGCGGACAGAGGTGAAATAGAGAGAGGATGAGCAGCGCGCTGTAGGACAGCGGTCGGTCACGGTCCATCCAGATGCTCTGCAGTAGCGAGGAGCGGGGAAGGAAGTTGCACGCGGGCTCGGTAGGCGGAGCTACACGTGGCTTCGTTGTACGGGCCGAGGAGCTTGCGTGCGCGGTGGCCGGCGATGGAAGCGCGGCCACGGCGGGCACTACAGCTCGGTCCAGCGTGGAACCGCGGCGGTGCTCCAGGCTTGAGTGGGAAAGCAGCGTGCGGCTCAGCAGTCTTCAAGCAAGGCCGAGAGGAAACAAACGCATGTGGCACAGCTGACCAGCAGGACATGTTGGTTGGCGTGGACAAGACCGTAGCCGCAGAGACAACAAGGTAGGCAAGGACAAGGCCGAGGCAGCAGAAAAATAGAGGGAGGGGAGCAGTGCGAGGCTTGGCTAGCTTGGAACGACACGGCGGCAGCGGGCCATGGCGTACGCGACAAGGATTGCGTACGTTCTTTGCTCTGGTGGTAATGGCTCTGGCTGCATGCCTGGTAGAAGGAAAAATGAAGATCAGAGGAGCAGAGGCAGACCGAGGCACATGGGCGGTGCTAACATGGTGATTGTGAATAGCGTCGAGTAGAGCAGGCAACAGCACGCTCAATCATCAATGAAGCTCGTTTCTGGCACTTTGCGTATGGGTTCGGTCCGTGATCATTAAAGCAAAGGTACTGTACCCTATAACTTTTCCAACTCTCAACATGGGTGCTCGACAAACGAGTTATGGTTAAGCGGGTAAACTACTCCTAATTCAGTACTATCAGCCTATTGATGGTGATTAAGAAAACCCAACTCGCCAACCAAAAGAATGCAGGGCAGGGCAGCGCAGAGATAAGGCAGAGACAAACAGAGACCACAAAGACAGTCAAGCAGAGAAACAGACATGCAGACAGCGGCATTCATTGTAGCAGAGATGATGCGATGAAACGGGCAGTCGAACAGTGGCGCCTAGCGGGGACGTGGGCACGATAGAGATTTTCAACAAGTTCGAATTTAAATCAGATTTGAAAGCTATATATATATAGTCCTATTTATTAATGGATTTTATTTTATTTATAAAAATTGCTTTTCATGCTTAATCTGATAGAACAAACCGTTCGCTATTTATTTGCCAGAATTATTGTCAGACATTCCTAAATATCTCTACGCGCTGAATAATTTCACTTGGACATTTATTCGAGTCCACAAAACTGAGTCACCGGATTCACTCATCGCACCAAGTACGTTTTAAAGCAAAAATCCAAAAAACTCGTTTCGAAAATTTTACTTAGGCCTAAATCACGGTGCTAATCGAGCTCTTAACACCAGGGGTGTTACAAGAACCCAACAACTGCTACGCTATAAAGCGCACCTTCTGCTCCTCAGTTACAGTGAGCAGCTAAAACTTCCGCTCTACAATATGAAGCTAATGCTCCGCATCTAGAGGCTCAGCAGTCGACGTGAACATGGGTGGGTGCGTCTTCAGGAAATCCTGGTAAGAACAGGGCCCCTTGGGACCTCCGACACCACCACCGTTCCCCCCATTGCCTCTGTGGCCCCCACGGGCGAAGCCACCAATCGCCTGGGCTAGCATCTCCAAGGCACGGGCTGACTCGCGCCGAGCAGCCAGCATCTCCGCCATCATCTCTGCATGGGTCATCGGAGGTGGTGGTGGCGGAGGAGGAGCCAGAAGTGGGGCCTCGTGGCTCTCCCCATTGGTGTTGCCAATGCCCTCACCGCGATCGTTATCACCCGGGTATGCCCCTGCGTTGGTACTCCCGTGACCAGACCTCAGGTTCATCTATAAATAGATAGAACCAACCATTAGGACCAACCATCCAGATTAGGAACAAGAGATTAGAGAAATGATAAGACTTTTATTAATGCATTCTTTTAGGTTATCCTATCAAATCACTAATCCAATTCATACGTGTGGGGGAAGTCTAGTTTAAGCAAGATTATGTTTTCATGATGCATGCATCGGCCTACCCGTTCACTCAAGTGGGAATATAGCGGCATTCGTAAAAAAATTCAGCACATCGCACACTCACTTTCCGTACGCTAAACGATTCTTTTGCAGAGTAAGTTAGTGTACCTACAGAAGAATGATTAGATAAAACCAGTGCCGCTATTCTAGATAGACCATATTACTTGGGCTTATACTTATTTACATAATTTTAGCGCATTCTATTTTTTACAAAACTTTTGTTGGTCAAATGTTAGGTTTTGAAAAGAGTTATGAAACTCGTAGACTCATTATTGGCTTTGATACCACCTGTGGTAGAACCGTCCGAAATAACACACCTTCGGAGGCGCTCGTCTTCCACCAGACACTAAGCACCCTGAAAGCAAGCTACATCGGATGGATTCCGTGGAGCACACCCCAAGGGAGAACTCAAATAATCCATGTTTTTTGTCCAGGATGCAATAATGAGAACGAGTTTACAATACTTAGTCCATTTCATACAACCAGAGTTCCTAAAAATACATTATTACAGTACCAAGTTTAGAATGTGGAATTTAAACAGCGGAATTACAATAAACATCTAACGGTAGAATATAAGGATCCTTCTGTGCCCACTAGAAGAATCCTTCACACAACAGCTACTCTTCAAGCTGCACCTGCAACAGGGTAAATATAGATGGCCAATGGGCTGGCGCGGCACGCCGTGCCTCCTGGGCCATGCCTCAGAGGGCCACAGGCCTAGCCTCCGGCCCAGGCACGACACTATGGGCCAATTTTTGTGCTGGGCCGGCCCACGAGGTACAACCAATTTCACTGGCCATGCCAGCCCGAGGCCCACTGTCTGTCGATAGAGAGAGAGAGAGGGGAAGGGGGTCGTCGCCGCTCGCCGCCGAGGAGATCGACGCTGGATCCGAAGGAGGCCAGCGCCCTCGCCACCAAGGAGGCTGACGCCCTCGAAGCTGGATCCAGAGGAGCCGCTTGAGGCCAGCCACCACGCTCATCGTCCCTGGATCCGGTCGCGCCCGCCCTGGATACACCGCCGGGGATGCCACCATCCTAGATCCGCTGCCGGAGGCCGAGCTCGCCCTGGATCCGCCGCCAAGGGATGCCACCACCGATCACCCTTGATCCGCTACCAGAGGACGGGCATGCCCTGCATCCACCACCGGTGAGCGCGCCCACCTTGGATCCACCACCGAGGAGTGCCACATGTCTCCTCGCGCGTGGATCTCGTCGTCCTCCGCCTCCTCGCGCTGGATCTCGCGAAGCCGCCGGATCCGGATCTCATCGGAGCTGCGAGCTCGGTGGATGCGCCGCCTGCTCCGGGTCGCACCGCCGCCCCGCCGGGAGGAGGCGATGGAGCTAGAGCAGATCGGGAGCTAGTGCCGCATGGTGCGGTCCCAGTCGATGGAGCTAGAGGAGGGGCAGTTGGGGGCGAGGGGTAGCAAGGGAGCACGGTGGCGCCGTAGAGGAGTGAGTGTGGCGCAGCCACGAGGGGAAGGGATTGCGTGGGGCGGCGGGGCACCGGGGAGGGGGAGGGGAAGGGAGTTAGGGTTCGGGGCCGCATGGAGCTGCACGGGGAGGGAGAGGCGGAGGGGAATCAGGGCGGGGGTGGGAACTGGGAGTGTGGGGGCGGCGGGACGTGGGGCTGCATGGGGGAGGCTGTGGCCTACGACCTACGGCAGACGAGCAGGCCAGGCCACCAGTGGGCCTCCGGTCTGTAGCGGGCCGTGCCGTGCCGGCCCACGTGCCTAGGGTAATGCTCAGGCATGGCCTGCTCCTTCGGGCCATGCCAGCCCAAGCCCGCTAACCGTCGGGCGGGGCCGTGCTTGGGCCGGGCCAAAAAAATGGGCCTTGGGCTAGGCCGACGAGCTCGGGCTGCATGGCCAACTATGAGGGTAAATAAACCCTGAATACACAATGTACTCATAAGACTTACCCGACTAGTGGGAATAATTTCCCGACTCCAAAAGATATGATAAGCTTTATGGTTTGCTGGGTTTCCTTTTTACGGAAAGCAATACTAGTAGTGACTCCTTATGTATGTTTCTTATTAGCAGTCATGAATAGTTTATTATCTAACCATTCTAGGTAAGCACCTGTTCTACTTTGAAGAAAGAGTTGACAAACCAGATCCATTTCACCATCTTTCATTTTCCAGTTCTTACTACGGTGCTAGATTGTAGACAAGTCGTACCGGATTACCCGGTGATTCACGAATCAATGTGCCTAGCTGGGTACCCCGAAACACACGTCACGCTTGTACCCTAGGCACAAACAGGACCAACCCATCACTCTCCTCTCAAGGGGTCCAGGTCCCCGTCCAAACTTGGACTCCAAGCTCCCACACCTAAGTCTCGGACTCAGTGTGGTGCTTAGGCCTCCACCATCGCCGCCTTCAATCAGTCGGTCCGAAAAGAGCCGAAACCCACGGCAAGGGAGCAATGAGCCTTCCCTGCTCCTATAAACAAGTATGTGCTCAGGATAATAAGTCTGTGACCTGAGTAGAATCTAATATAACGGCCGGTCCTTAATCGACACCGACACGGAAAATAGTGTAACCAAGCTATGCCCCGTTGGCCGTGGGACACAACCTCTTACACCCACCAATACTCATACTATAGTCATGTCTGGTCTCCATTTTTTCTTTCACCATTTTATTATAAGAGTGATAATAATAATCACCTATTGTGAGTAACGGTAGGTTACTCACGCTACCGAAAATCCTAAGTATAGCAGTTACTCGCACCTGTACTAGTAGGACTCATAGGACAGATATATTTATGTAGGTGGTTTTCATAAAATGCCTATAACGTAAATGCACATCATAGATATATATATTCAGTGCTTATTCAAAATAAGAGTTATGCACCGGGACTTGCCTTAGGTAGGCACGGTGTCAGCTCAGTCAGTCAGTGATAGCTCGAGGAGGTCCTCCTGCACGAGGACCTTCTCCTTATACTCTTTAATCATCTCTTCGTACTCCTGCTCTCTCTCAATCACGAACTCCACCAACTCGTGACCGCATCCCGGTTCTGGCTCACCGAGGAACCCGAGCCCTAGCCATGAAAGCGGCGGTCTAAAGCGGTGGCTGGTGGACGGAGAGTCGAGTTAACACGTCAGTCGTCACTAAGCCTGATAATAAATAAAATACTTACACGAGCACAGGAAAAGACAGAGTATGCTACCCTGATCACGAATTTCAACAACCCACCGGTCGTCGCCTGATCGGTGCAAATCTTTCCACGCTAGCGATATGCTGTGGCTTTCTCGCGTTGGGTCCTGCGGACGCAGGTGGGCACCTTGATTATTCCCCCACACATGCGGGGCCACGAAGGCTACGAATCAGGCTAGAAGCCTAGAAGTAACCTAAGCTCGCGGTAATACGAGAAACTACAAATATGAATTACTAAGTTTAACGATAAATAAGCTACCCGTACACCGAACAAGTTCGACCTTCAACGGAATGCCGTAGTGACAGCCCAGATTTTTTTTACCTCCCTCGTTCGCATCAAACCTCCAATCTAGCATGCACAAGCTCCCGTGCTCGGGCTCACCGAGGTCATGACGTGACCGCGGCGGGAAGCAGGGGAGGGCGCAGCGATGGAAAACCGCGACGAGAAGTGACGCGACTGGCGCTCTTTGACAGGACACAGGCGTCGCAACTGGGGTACACACGCCAGATGCAAGCGACGAGCGCAAACGGCCACGGCAAGCGACGAGCGCCATTAATGGTGGGCCGATGGCGCCACAAGGCGGCATCCCACGTGCGCAGCAAGGCAGCAACGACGCGGTGCAGGAGCACATGGCGGTCCAGTGGCAGTGAGGCATGGCGTGGTGAGCAGGCATGCAGCGCGGTGACAGGGCGGCGGCGGCCAGACGCAGGGGGGCAGGTCGCGGCGGCTCGCATTGACGGCTAGCTAGCGCACCCGAGCGGGCAGCCTGCGGCAGCAGCAGCTGGCCAGCGCCACGACGACTGGGCAGCAGGCCCGGTGACCGCGCACAGACTGGAAAGTCGACTGAGAACGCGCTGTGCACGGTTTTTGAAGCATTCGAAACCTCAAACCAGTTGCTCCAATCCCCAAACCCACTTCGCTACACCTTAGGGGGTCCATTAGGCTACTAAAACAAGCCATAATACTTCACTATTTCTTAACCCAATCTCGCGCGATAAATTACTAAACACAGCAGTGTCTAACAGTCGACAGACCTGAAAATTTCTAAGTGTTAAAGCTAAATTGGATTTCCAATTGCGATCTCTAAGCTAATGGAAATATTAGCTAGCAGTATCATTTTTTGACCGCAAGTATTTCATTGTCATCTACAAAGTTTGCACTTCGAACCTTATTTAAGTACTAGGAGAAGACGGTGAGAGGGCGGAGGGGAGGCCGATTCTGCAGTAGGTGGAGACGCTTCCAAGGGCGACCGCATGGTGGTGAGTGGCCCCTACGAGCGGCGGCGCTTCCAGCCTTCCAGGGAGCGGCCGCGTGAAGATGAGGAGCCCCTGGCTAGCGGCGGCGCTTCTAGGGAACGGCCGCACGGAGGTGAGGAGCTCCCAGCGACAGCAACGCACCCCACGGTGAGAGCCGAGAGGAGCTTCCAGGTAGCACCCGTGCGGAGGTAAGGAGCCCCCAGTGGTGAGAGCCGAGAGGAGAAGGGAAGGTTCGAACTCGGAAGGAAGGAGGGTGAGAAGGGCAAACATGAGCGTGAGAGAAGCGAGTCTGCGACTCTGTGAGAGCAGCGCGGGTAGGGGAGAGCCGGAGGGGTTGCGACTGCGCGTGGGGAGGAGGGAGTTAGGGTAAGGGGCGATGGGCCTTTAGCAGGCCATGGGGGACTAGGGGGAGGCCGGGCCGCTACTGGGCCTACCATTGTAGGACAGGTCGTGCCGGGCTAGCACGTCGTCGTGCCTGGGGTAAAGGCACTAGCACGGCCTGCTACTCCGGGTCAGGCCAGCCTAGGGCCTGCACGCCACCGGACCGGGCCATGCTCGTGTTGGGCTGACAATGTGGGCTCAGTGCCAGGCCATCATGCTGTGGGCTGCATAGACATATATAGTGACGTGCAGGCCACGGCCACGCGCACCGCCGCCACGGACGTGCCCGTGGGCGCAGGCGCGCAGCAGCAATGGTGCCGTCGCCACCGAAGCCGCTATCATCGTCGCCCCATGTGCCAAGATAGGCATCATTTCTCTTATGCATGCCCCTGTTGCCAAGCATCGAGTGCTACTGCGCCCATTCTTGTCTATTGTTCATTATTTGCAGAAGTATAGTACGAGTACTCTGTATGATGGCTGCAGGGATGCTTGTCGTAGCAGATCAACTCTTTTTTTATGGTTATCAAATTCTTCTGTACATATAAACCATGCACTATACAAACTATACATTGGGACGACTGTTTCTTGTGAGGTCTTCGAGGTATAAAAACTATAAATAGTTTCTATATCAGGAGTGTCCTAACAAAAACAAAGGAATCTTGTAGTGTTTAGAATTTAAGGTGACTTAGCATATGAATATTCAGAGTAGATTTTTCGAGCGTGTTTGGTTGCTGGCCGCATGCCGCTACGCCACAGCTGTGGTTCGTCATAAAATCAGAGACATCTGTTTGGCTGTGAGGCTCGCCGCAACTTGCTCCACCTTAGGCGTGGCTGCCGGTGGCGGGTAAGGTGGTATCCAAACATACTCGTCTCCTTCTTCTTCTTCTTTTTTTGCTTGGAATATATTATACTCCCTCCGTTTCAAATTATAAGTCGTTTTGACTTTTTCGATACATCTATTTTGCTATGCATTTAGATAAATAATATATCTAGATATATAGCAAAATGGATGAACCAAAAAAGTTTAAAACGACTTATAATTTAGAGCTAAGGGAGCAGTTAATATGGTTTTTGTTAGCGAATGCCTCGATTTGTTTCGTTTGTCCTGTTCACCAGACGCCCATGGAATACAAAGTTCGGTTCTGAGGTTCACTGGCTCTCGGCCAGCTTCTTCCCACGTCGCTTTTGCAGACAGAATCAGAGAAAGGTACGCGGTCTCTGTCCTGATTCAGAGACGTCGCTATCCCTATGTGTTGTCGAGGCCAGAGCGCGAGTCGGCTGTGTGGGCTGTGTGAACTCTGAACCCCCCTTCTTTGTTTTGAGCGTATTGCGGCTTTACCATGCATATATCCACGTGAAAGAATCTTGAAGCTTTATTTTGTCAGTACCATTTAATCACGAGGCTGAAGCCTGAAGATCAGTATCATGAACAGATAGATGTACGCAGCAAAATAAGTCAGGACGATAGGACGGCCCGGCCGGTAGAGCAATGGCAATCTTATCCGTTTGTACGTAGTACACTCGTTAGATGCAGGAATTGAAGGGTACAAACTTCCATCCATAAATTTTAGGTATAAGTTTTTATTTTACCCATTATTACATAAATTGTTGCAAGTGGGTGTTTACTGCACCCGTAGCCCGTAGTGTGATTCCTATGGCTTGGTAACAAAAACAAAAGGTTCTAAATTTGTTTTCTTCTATAAGACGTAGTATTAGGATTTAAAAAGTATTTAGAAGTGTACCCTTTTAATTAGTAGTGGTTTCTTTTGCAATATGTCATGAATTACATCATTGTTGTAGAAAGATATATAAAATGTGAATATATTAATATAAGTTCTACACATAGTATATATTTAACTACTCGCTCCATTTCAATTATGAGTCGTTTGAGCCTTATTGTAAGTCAAACTTCTGCAGCTTTGGCCAAATATCTGGAAAATGAAAAATGCACAAACATCTACAACACTGAACAAGATTTATTAGATGCACCATAAAATATATTTTGATTGTACATTTATTTGATATTATAGATGTTGATATTTTTTCTACAAACTTTGATCAAAGTTAGATAAATTTGAATTACAACAAAACTAACAATTTACAATTGAAATGGAGAGAGTAATTATTAGTCAACATTTATGAGGCAACGTTTTAGTATCCTAACACACCCTATTAAAAAAGAACAAAACCAAATTATACACGATTTCGTTTGGCTTAGGATAATCTGATGTCACTATACTATGATCAGCCTCATCATCAAGAACACAAGTGTAGTTTTGTAATAAATAGAACCTAGAAAGTGATCCTCCATTATTATCTCTAGAATAATCTCCATATAAAAAGTGATTCTATGTTGAAAGTGAATCAGGAGAAGTTATTTTCTTAGCTTCTAGTAGCCTTTTAGTTCATTTGAGAGAACTTCTCATAATCTACATGGAATCATCAAAAATAAGTTAACATAAACTTCCATACGTTCAACCTCGAAGCCGTTATGGGAGCTCTGCCAAGCATACCCGTCGTATACCCACGTGAAACATGTCGCCGATGAGTCAGTGTCATTGCGCATATATCTAGTTGATGTAATGGTACTACATAGCTAGGAATAAAAAAAGGCCGGTCCTACTTTGACATTTGGGAGGCTTAAAATGAAGTACCGTGGCAGCCATGTGTTCATATGTTTCGAATAAGGTCGTTTGTCACTTGTTCACACCATCACACCCCACGTGATAATACATATTATATTATTGTTCATCTCCGTCCGTTTGATCTAACGTCACCTGTTCTTTTATTTATTTTATGCGCTATCCTTTTTATTTTATCTATTTGATCTACATGTATTGTCTTTTTCTTCACAAAAAATAGATCTATATATATTATTTTCTTGATTCTTCACAAAGAAATAGATCTATATTAATTTCTCAATCCACTATTTTTTTCTCAAATACGCAAAAGACTTACGCATCTTTGTAATTAAGGTAGAAACGTTTGACGCAAACAACGTGATTTATTGTTTGTGGCCCCCAGAACTAAGCAACCAAAGGATGAATTAAAAAGGCTAAACCAGTCCCCCAACCCACCCACCCGGGTGTTTGTACGTTATGAGACTGTCTCCAACAACTGTGACCCAAAATACAAGACACATTCGTCCTTTAGGTAGCGCTACAGACAAAGGGTTCAATACCTATTTTTGTCTTCTCCAACAACAAGAGCTAAAAGACAACCCTTTCTGCAAATAGGTCTTCAGAACAGAGGATCCTTAAATTTAGGTTATGCATCTCCTGGCACCCAAAATGGGTCTTCTATTAGAGGCTATAGATATTATGTTTAGAGATCCATTTTAGATTTTGATTCCACAATGGGTCTCACTTTGGAGACAGCCTGAGTGCATGCACTCACCATTCCCGTGCTGGCCATATATACTAGTCATTCAGTTGTGTATCAGTTTGATGGCCGTACGTGTGCTGATTCGAAATGGGTATTCATTGTTGTAGAGAATCTAAAAAGTAGCATAACTTTCCAAAAAAAATCAGCATAAATAATTTGACAAAACATAGACCCAGGGATAAGGGTGCAGTTTAAAAGACAAAAAGACAAAACAAATAATTTGACAAAACATAGACCCAGGGATAAGGGTGCAGTTTAAAAGACAAAAAGACAAAACATGGCCCATGCAGGTCTCGAACCAACTGAGCTAATAGGCCTTTGCCCAATGTTCAAACATTTCCTTTTTTGACAGAGATTCTTTCACAACTTAGTTTTCAAAGTATTGGCAAAGCTCCATCTGCTTTTTTCTTAACAAAGTGCTGAGCACGTATTTCAGTTTAAAAGAAGTTTTACAGCGGCCAAATGAACCAAACAACATAACAGTACACACAGAGAAAGGTAAACTTGAAGGAGTAGCGACCGACAACACCTAGTATGAAAGCAAGCCAAAGCCTACCACGAGCCAAGCACGACCGGTATGACCAAAGCCCTCAACAAGAAATGAACCAGTCAGCTTAGAGCTTCGAGCACTGCAGCACAACAAGCTACTTCGGCACGGGTCAAGAGCATGCAAAGATACAGCGACCACATCTGCTCCAACAGCAACCACCAAGCAACACCTCCAGTAACCAAAGAAGCACAAGAACCACTTCAATTGGACCACTTACTACCATAATTTTGACTCAGAGTTAACCTCTTGCATCCAAATGCTCTCGCTCAGACTCCCTCAAGATGAATGCCTTGGATTCACATTTAATAGTATAGCCCAAGGAAAACCAAAACCCTAATACAGACTACATCAAATGTCTTCAAGCACTAAGCTTATATTCACTCTATTGTGTCCTTAGCCTTCACAGATATCCTTTTGCGCTATAGTCCACACATCAATCCAACTCTTCGAGGCAAGACACTTGTGTCCACTGAACTCGTGACTTTCTCAAATATATATGAAAACCGTTAACCACAACACTTGTATTCATTAATTACCAAAAAAAAAAAACCAAATGACTAAATTGGGAGCCTAAGGGCCCGTTCGTTTAGGCTGATTTTCAGCCGGAACACTTCCGGTGATGGTTGACGGGTATAAAATACAGCTGCGCCTTCCGATCCAGATCGGTTCCGGCGCTCCATTCCGCTTGAAACGAACGGGCCCTAAATGTGTTCAGAGGGCAGGAGCACGACGCACCCAATAACTTCGGCCTCCGTCAACCCTCACCGGATCCCAATGGCTCACCAGGTTGGTCCATTCCGCCATTCATAACTACCTAGAGAGATGTGGTCTGTATACTTGTGCTTACTACAAATACTTCGAGCTACTAAGTTGCCTCGACTTGTCTATAAAACGGGTGGTGAGGGCCCTCCCGATAAGGATCAGTGGAGACCCCATCCCGGTTCTCCCTGCCATCCACTCCCCCTTATCCTTTTCAACTAAAAAGAAAAGAAAAAAACCGGAGCCTGCCGTGGTAAGCACGATCAATGCAAACCGGCACCTTCATGTATATTGCTCCGTCCTCCACCGCGGTGGACACCGCCTCGCTGTCCCACCCACAAACCATCACCATCGTTAGGCCAACAGCCTCCCCTGAACTCCTAATCTCCTATTCTGACCGTAGCATAGGTAATTCCTAACCCCAAAACCCTGACCTAGACCCTGACAGACTCCTTCCCTTTTTCTTTCCACAGACTCCTTCCCTTTTTCTTTCTTCTTTTTTGTTTGGATGATTTCGATCCTCACATGCTCAACTTCACCTCATGAAATTCTGCACCATAATCCACCTAACGCCATGTTTGGATGCATATGTATTTATCTCAATCTACACGTGTTGAAGTAGATTGAAGTGAAATTAAACTAAGTTTCATTACATTACACTCCAACACACGTGGATTGAACTAGATACACGTGCATCAAACAAGACCTAACTACTGTCAACCATCACACGTTAGTAGTTTTGTTTGTTATGATTGGTTTGTTTGGATAAAACCATTCTCTCCCATAGAGTGAATTAGAGAAATATAAAACGATTTCCTTGATTGGTTTATTTGTATATTATAATAAATTAAAACCATTCCTCTTAGAGCACGCTTGGACCTATCCTGCAGATGCAGGTGGGCCATCCGCCACCGTACAGCGGCAACACCAAAACCACACGGCAAGGATGGACACGATAATGTTGAAAATGCCCGCGTGACTTCTTCATATATCTGTAATGATTCTGAGCCGAGCTTGGGTTGGAAGTCCCAAATTTGATTATGAGTGCTCACCATGTCTTAGGAAATTCCGAAATGATCCAAAAGGTTTCCGGTTTCCTCCTGAGATCTCAGGTATGTGTTTTAATGATACTTTCAAGCCAACTCAAGAATTCCGACTCGCTGGCTGAGGACCTTACATATCTGAAGAAACAGCACGCAACAGCATGCCCGTACCGAGAGCACATACGTTGTGTTAGTGATAGTGCTAATGATCCTGTCGGCTATACATGTCTGATGAAATTCAGATCTTTTCATAGGAGCACCTGAAACCGTGTACAGATTCAGCCATTCAGGATCTTTTCATTGGAGCACCTGAAACCTGTATAGGTTCAGGTGCTGATTTAGACTCGAGAGATGCCGGACAGGGCAACGATACACTATCCAGGTCAACAACAGAGAGCACTGTTCCAGGTATTGCAATAGAATAGTGTTCACGATATCTCAGAATCAAATCTTATGGAACTTATTATGCCAAAAACATAATCTAAAATAAATTTGCTGGTCAAAACCCGATACAGTTAGGATTTACATAGAACAGCTAACATTAAATAAACAAACAGTACAGTCACTTCCGCTAACAACATTTTGACGTTATGAACTACACATAGACGAGCTAAACAATGATGTGCAACTCCAGAGGCTAATTCAATCTCATCCAGAAACAATACCTTGCATGGTTACTTCTGCATGTTCCTGCACATTCCTGGTTAACAAGACTCCCAGACATGACGGAGGTCAAGCTCCTATAAACCCGGTGAACTTAGAACCTTCTAAATCTACATGAAATGAATAGTGAACCTGCAAGAAACTTGCAACTGCAGCCTCATGCACACGATTCAATCTTTGGCATATAGTTTCCTCATCATAGCAAGTTGCCAAGTACATTATCGGAACTTCAGTCACCAATACTCATTTAGCCATTAAAGCATTGGAACATGTGCATCAGGTCAAAGGGTTCAGTAGTATCATGAGCATGCTCTATCGCCAATTTTTGGGTCATTGTGATATATAAATTGATACGACCAAAAAACTTCCAGCTAGTTTAAAAAAAAAAAAGCTCGAGCTACCTAAAGTTTCAGATATTAGCTACTCACACCAAAGTACATATATCTATAATCAATTAAATTAGAAAGCTTATACTTAAATCACCAACTTCAAATTGGCTTAATGTTCTCATTCAAAAAAAATATGGTTTAAAGTTTAAACATAAACTTGCCTGTGCATTGCAATGGCATTGTAATCGAGCAAGTACAGATGTATGTTCAGCTAGCTAACCTCAGTTCAACAATGCTCTTGGGGTTTGTTTGGTTCAAAGCCTGCCAGGCAGCAATCTACACCCCAGGAACACAAAATCCAAAGCCTGGGATTGCATGAAGAGCCAGGCAAAGCTGCCTGGATTGAAACCAAACAGGCCCTGAAGATTGAGGCAGGGGGCGTGAAACTGATTATGTTTGGTGGCAGGGGTAGGTGAATAAAGCACAATGTGCAATTCAGTGAAATGTTGGCAGGCAGGAGCAAAGTTTGGTATACCTGGTTTCTGATGGTACTTTCAAAAAGGCAATGTGGCTCTAGTGTTACTTTTATTTAGGATGGCAGTCACACATATCACTGAGAAGGAAGTAACCCACATCTTAAGTGGAAAGGCAAGTAACAGCTCCCTAGTGTTTTTTTCGAGTAACATATTCCTGGCTTTTTGGGTGGCACATAGGAAACAGGTATTTCAACAAAAACCACTAAACAGAAGCAGGTTTCAAACAAGCAAATACATGCAGTCTCAAATGCGACCTTTCAATACATAGGTTCAGAACATTTACGGCAGGGCTAAAAACATAGGCCCAGAGGAAGACATAAGTAATGTGTAGTCTGAGGAATATCAGGTGGTCTATGGCATCCACATAGGTCCTCTTAAGCAAAGCTTCCAGGTTGGGCTCTCTTGGTCATCTGGTTTGGGAAGGGGCTCCAATAAGCAGGCTCCAAACTTCAATGTCTTGGCTGTTTTTAGTACGGGAGGGGAGCAGGGGGCAAAGGTGAAAAGAACAGGTCCATCAGATAGCTGAGCTGGGTTCAATGTGTTCAAAAGGCAAAAAAAAGCATTAAGGCGGGCAATGCACAATCACATAATCATTCTGACATATCAAGAAAAGGTGAAGAACCATACCTGCTTTATCAAGCAATCTAAATCCTAATAACCATGACGCTTTCCATAGTGAAGGGAACTATGACCAGATAACCTGATGGAAGTTATAGCAGTTACAGAGAACTGTGTGAGCACAACTAGAAATAAAAAGACATGAAACACAAACAGTTGCTATACACAGCTTTGTACCGAACTGAATTTCTATACTGGTGAATCAAACATTGTATAGCCATTCTTACCCACTACTAGAGGAGCGGGCACTGTATCCGCTGTAAGCCCCATAACCTCCTCCAAGTGCCTAGAGGAAGTTTTAGTTGATTACGGAATGAAAAATTCTGATAATAAGCTATCAACAGGCTTGATAAAGAGTACAGCATGACATATGTTATACCTGGGAGCCGCCATAACTTGCATAGCTGTCAGAAGGAATCATGTCATCCGATGTACGAAAAGCACTTGAATATAGATAATGCCCAACAGGCTTAGTGTCTCTGCTTAGATATTTTGGTTCATCCGAAGCACCAGAAGGCAAAGGATGGTAAGGGATCACAGATGGAAATGCAGATAAAGAGCCCTCTCTTTCAAAGAAATTGGCTTTCAGCCTTGTAGCTATTTGCACAAGAGCATGTCTTGCAACATCAAGGCCTCCACTGATCTGGTGCACAGGCAAATCGACTATAATGAAAACCTGCTATAGCATATTGCATATAACCACGCAAATGCCTCAAAAAAATTAACATCAGAAAGCCCAAATTGCTACCTGAACCATCTCTTCATCTTCTGCTGCTACCTTTGGAACATTTTCTTTTGAAAGAATGCGTATATTTGCTCTGGATGTTCTTCGTATCTCAGTAATGATTGAACCACCTTTGCCAATTAGGCATCCAATACGTGATGTTGACACCAGCAAGCGTGTTGTATATGACTGCTCAGCTGATTCTGAATCACTTTTCTCGCTGCATCTAGGCTGCAAACGAACTGCAGCATCAATCGTTGGAGATACAGGATCTTCAAAGAACTGCATGGAACAAAAGACGTGGTTGGTCAAGAAAAGCAACTAAGAATAGGCAAGAGGCATAATATAAGCATATCAAAAAGAGAAATCACCTCTTTCGCAGAAACTGTAATTATGCAGTCATCATCAGGGTCCGAATTGGAGCTAGCCACTTTGATTAAAGCCCCAGATTCCTGCCTGATCTGTTTGATAATTCCACCACCCTTCCCAATTACACCCCCCACATTTGCAGCAGCACAAAGTAAACGCAAGCTAAACTCCTTTGCAGAGCTCTCATCCCTTCGTGGTTGGTATAAAGAGGACCAATCTCCTGCCGCATCACCTTTGTAGCCTCCATAAGGAGGAATTACTGGAGTGATCCCTACAACAGGTGCAGTAGAGGAACCACCAAGGTGGGTGCTCCCTGGATAAGGTTGGGTCAAGCTGGATGCAAGAAGATGCTGTGACTTGGATGGGTTGTCATGGAGGCGAGATGACACTTGATGAAGAGCCTTTCTGACAACTACCGTGTCTCCAGATATCTAGTGTCAAAAATATTGGAAGTCTTATCAGTAAAGATGATTAGCACAGCCACAGACAGCAAAACATAAAATTCCAGACATCTTTTCAAGTTTGAGTAATAAATAAATGGTGTAGACATTTAAGAAAGAAGATACCGCCAGGATTATAAAAAAAAAGCAAGGAATTGATGTGAGGAATTACCAACCTGGAGAAGTTCATCGCCGCTAATGGCACATGCAGGGATATGATCATTACTAAGCACGCGTATTTGTGCACCAGTCTCACTGCGGATTCCTTGGATGATCTGCCCACCTTTTCCAAGAATGCATCCAATCTGGTCTGATGGCACAAGCAAGCGAACAGTAACTTGAGGTGAAATTTCTTCACCGTCTTCGTTCCCAAGACTCTCATCAGTGGCAAGCCTCTCATGAACTCTAAAGAGGGCATCCTGAGCAGGGCAAACCTTATCTTCAGTATCATCAATGGTATTAGTTTTCCTGCTTGAGCTAAATATGGTAATAACTCGCTCCTCACATCCAGGGACACTGTCGCCAATCCTGATCTTAGCTTGGGTCTCAGTCCTCAACTGCTTTGCAATTTCTCCACCCCTGCCAATGATACTCCCAATTTTTCTAGAGGCACAGAGGTAGCGATACACAGTGTCATCAGGACCAGGGGCATAGGTATCATCACCAGGATTTCTTCTCTTGCCGCCTCCATTTTCAGTATAATCAGAGTGGCGCTTTCCATGACTGTTTCGGTGGCCAGCCATTGTCTGGACGCAGAGGTAAAACAATCAAAAACGCAGAACAATGCACCAAATAAACACAAACTTAAATAGCAGACCACAATGTCCTTAATAGCACAGGATGTGATGCTGAATAACCATAACCCTTTTTTCTCGATAGGGCAATACTCTTATGTTATATTATATATAAAAAGTTTTGGACATCGTATCGTATTCCCATGAGATCTCTGAACTGCAAACTCCAATACCATCGAACCAAAAAAAAAATTGTTCTAACTTAGGCATAATTTATTGTTACAGATGCATAGTATCAAGGCTAACCGCTAACGCTAGATTTTTTTAAAAAAAAAAGGAACGCTAGAGTTAGAAAGTCAACATATCATGTTATCAATATGCTTAGTAATGCGTACTATTTCCGAACCAGAGAACAGACGTTTCTATGAGAAAATAGCACATTTTCAATTTAATTAATTAGTGAATCCAGAACCCAACAAAAGCTGGGCAAAGAAACAAACACAACAGGGTCAAGCACATGCATCTGCTAATAATCAAACTCTATCTTGAATCCTTCCTATCAGGGGGGGTGAAAAATCCATCTTTGAGGGCACATCCCTCAGGCAAGAAATTCCCAAATAATTGGCTCAGACTTGAGGGGCGGACCCAGTAAAGGACATGGGTGTACACATGTACACCCAATAATTTTTGCAAAGCAATCGAAGTTAGTAGGCATAATACATGCATATTGATTCAGATCCGATTACGAATGGTATGTTAGGGTTTGGGCGCACGGTTTTACCTATGAATTACGTTAAGGTTTGGGCGCACGGCTTCGCACAGCAGGAAGGGAGGACCAAGGGGAGGGAATACCTAGTGTCCTGGTGGTGCTCGTCGCCGGCCAAAGTGGCGAGTGGCGAAGTAGGACAGCAGCGACGGTCGCAGGGACACCGGGGCTGCAGAGGGCGGACGCCGTGCCGGAGATGGTCGCGAGGACGCTGGGCCCCAGGTGGTGCTCGACCGAGCGCAGTTTCCTCTCCGGGTTGCGGCGCGACGAGCGGATGGAGGAGATCGGCCGCGGGCGAGACGAGTCCAGGCGGCGGGCCAAGGGTCGAGCAAGGTTAGAAAAATGCTAGCCGGTATTATCTATAGGTGACCGGGTAAGGGAAGGAACACCGACCGACGAAGAGGCCGAGCCGCCGAGGGTGGCAACGGTTTTGTCGCCACGATTCAGGAGCTCTTCCTCCTCTAGATGTGTTTCTTCTCATGGGCCGCGTATGTTTTCTTCATGGGCCATGCTTCTCTTCACTTTCTTTTTTCTGCCGGCCCACCATCATCGTTTGCACCATCCCAGCCCTCCATTTGTATTTGTATCAATCTCTACGGACAGTATCCTACACCACACTACCACAGGAACATGGCACCTCAAAGCGCTTTGTGGTATCTGCAGGATGCAGGACTCTTGAGACACGCACTCCTGAACTGCAATATTTCTAAGTGTGTTTGAGCACTCGAGAGAAGATCTTGTGGGGTTCTTGTGCGAGAAACAGGCTCGTGGATGGTTGGCAACACTAATGCAATCACTATCACAGGGAGACTTGACACGAGTGGTTGTAACCGTATGGGCAATTTGATACACGAGGAGGTAGGTCATACATGATCAGTCTTTTCAGAGTCCTATGTCTGCCCGTTGTTTCAGCGACAGGTTCATTTCGGAGCTGAATGGAAGGGAAGGGAGGAGGAAGCAAGCTTCGCCCAGCAGATGGATCGATCCCGCCTCTAGTGGGCTGTACAAAGATCCATGTGTGACACAGCTCTATCAAAGGGGTCTGCAGTTGGCTCGGCTGCTGCAGAGGCAAGGGATGATGACGGCATGTTTTTGGTGTTAGAATAATCTACAGCCTTTTTCTTGTGAACATACAGCAAGGGAAAAACAACGTCGAAAAGACTCTCTGCTATGATACTATAGGCACTGCAGGTGTAGGCATCGAACGGCTCACCTGCAACACTGTAGCCACATGCAGAGGCCGGCGCAGAGTCAGACCTGCTGTGTTATCTAGTTATTGTTGTAGCATGTGCACTGTACTAGGACTAGATGGATAGAGTTGTATAAATAGACTACCACGGCAAATCTGTAAAGAGAGTTCAGATTTGCCATCTCCCATATAGGGCTTCGGCCAACGCTGGTTTCTTATACTGTGTGTATATGCTCTGTTCTCCCTCTTCTTCAACCTCTGACCATAGTGTGTGGGGACGGACAAGGCCTGTTCGTGGTCGGCTTAGCTAGTGGGTGCTCGACAACACTAACGGGTGCTCGGCAAGACACGTGAGTGGTCAACTCACCTGAGCCGGTAATCCTGTGGGCTAACAAGTGGTATCAGAGCCGTACAAGCGTCGTCGCCGGACTAATCGCTGGCGATGACGAATGGTTCGGAGATAAGCGATAATAGTGACATTGTTGTGGCTGTCCAGCCACGACCGGAGGTCGTTGTTCGCATGGTGCGGGAGGTCAGCGGCACCAGTTGCCTGATGCTAACTCGCACCAACTATGGAGAGTGGTCGGTGACCATGAAGGTCAAGCTCAGAGCCCAACGGCTCTGGAATGCTGTTGACAAGGGCACCAAAAATGAGGAAGGTGACATATCAGCGTTGGAGGCTATCCCCGTTGTTGTACCAACGGAGTACAGGGAGCCGTTGGGGGCAAAGAGCTCGGCTAAGGAGGCGTGTGAGGCTATTGCGGCGATGCACGTCGGTTCTGACCGCGCAAAGAAGGCGATGGCCCAGCTTCTAAAGCAGGAGTATGCCAACCTCAAGTTCAAGAATGGTGAAATGGTGTAGGACTTTTCCCTCCACCTGCAGACGCTCATTAGCAAGCTAAAGAGCTATGGCGTCACCATCGATAAAGAGGAGGCAGTCTCCAAGTACCTCCACTCCGTGTCGGCAAAGTACATCTAGATCGCTCTCTCTATAGAGACGATGCTGAACTTGTCCACCCTCACCATTAAGGATATGACAGGACGTCTGCGGGCGGTGGACGAATGCCTAGAACAGCGACAGCACCGAATGACAGCGGCAAACTGCTGCTGACGGAAGAGGAGTGGACTGCTCGGAGGAACTCCGAGAAGGCAGCCTCCTCCAGCCGTGGTGGCGATGGCAAGCGCCGCAGCAAGGCTTCTTCGGAGAAGAAAAAGCAGGTCGACCCCAATGCTTGTCGACGCTATGGGAAGATGGGCCATTGAGCATGGGAGTGCCCAAATCGTAAGCAGGAGAAGAAGGCTGAGGCTCATCTGACGCAGGCTGATGATGAGGATGAGGCCACTATTTCTGATGGCGATGTTCTATGCACTGCATGACGTCGAGGTTGAGGAGAAGGAAGAGGCGACGATGGTGGAAGGACCTGGGAAGGCCTTAAAGACTATCAACCTCGATGAACCATGCGCCCAAGTCCACCTCGGATGTATGGGCGCTGACCAGGAGCAGCGGTGGTATCTAGACTCTGGTGCCAGTAACCACATGATGGGCTTCAAGGCATCCTTCTCCGAGCTCGACGATGATGTTACCGGTACGGTGAAGTTTGGTAATGGATCACGGGTGGCAATCCAAGGACGCGACACCATCATCTTCAGGTGCCAGAACGGGGAGCACCGCGTGCTAACGGATGTATATTACATCCCGCAGCTGCGTTCCAGCATCATTAGCATTGGTCAGCTGGATAAGCATGGTAGCGAGGTATTGATCAAGGATAGAGTCCTTAGGATCAGGGACCGAGAGCAGCGACTTCTCGCTAAGGTGAAGAGGTCCCTGAACCGGGTGTACCTTCTCGACCTAAAGGTAGAGCAGCCGATGTGCCTAGCGACAAGGCACACTGAGGAACCGTGGATGTGGCATGCTTAGTTCGGACATCTCAGCTTCGACGCACTTGGTTGGCTGGAGAAGATAGTCCGAGGGCTACCCCCACAGCAAGCACGGAGGTGAGCTATGTGGCAGCTGCCTGACCGGGAAGCAGAGGAGGCTACCATTCTCAAAGACGACCAAGTATCGCGTGAAGGACGCTCTTAAGCTCGCCCACGGCGACCTCTGCGGGCCGATCACACCAGCTACAAACAGTGGTCAGCGGTACTTCCTCCTACTCGTGGATGATTACAGTCGCTACATGTGGTTGCAACTACTGACGAGCAAGGACAAAGCGGCAGCGACGATCAAGAAGTTCAAGATGCACGCGGAGGCCAAGAGAGGCAAGAAGCTCCGCGTGCTAAGGACTGATCGCGGTAGCAAATTTAATTTGGTGGAGTTCGCTGCATACTATTTGGATTAGGGTGTGGTGCGACACCACACCGCGTCATACTTGCTACAACAGAATGGCATGGTAGAGAGGTAGAACCAGACGGTGGTCGGCATGGCCTGTTCCATGATGATGGCCAAAGGCATGCTGGCAAGGTTCTAGGGTGAGGCTATGACCACGACGGTGTTCATCCTCAACCGCTCTCTGACCAAGGCCCTGACAAGTAAGACATCGTTCGAAGCTTGGTATGGGTGCAAGCCGAGTGTGTCCTTCCTCTGGACATTTGGCTACATCAGCCATGTTAGGAAGACAAAGCCAAACCTCACCAAGCTAGAGGACAGGAGCACACCGATGGTGTTTGTGGGCTACGCGGAGGGTAACAAGGCATACCAGCCCTATGACCCATGCGGAAACAAGGTGCTTGTCTCACGCGATGTCATGTTCGACGAGAAGGCGGCTTAGGACTAGACCAGTCCAAGCATGGGGGAAGCTGGCGGCTTCACCAACACCTTCGTCATCGAGCACCTGGTCATCCATGGTGGTGGAGACACTGGGGATGAGGTGCTGAGCACTCTAGGAGGAGTGCCGAGCACTCTAGTGGTAGAGTCGAGTACTCCTGGGGCAGTGCCAAGCACTTCGGGAGAGATGCCGAGCACTCCGAGAGGAGTGCCAAGCACTTCGAGAGGAGTGCTGAGCACTCCTAGAGGGATGCTGAGCATGCCAGGAGTGGTGCCGAGAGATTTTGTAGTGGTGGCAACCACTCCAAGATGGGTGCCGAGCACTCCCATGGCGGAGCCAAGACATCTTGCAGTGGTGCCGACCACTCCAAGACTGAGGCTAAATGCTCCTACAGTGGCGCCGAGCACTACAGGAGTAATGATGAGCTATCCAGAAGTAATGCTGAGCACTACAACTAGGGTGCCGAGCACTCAAGGTGTTGTGCCAAGCACTCAAGGTGTTGTGCCGAGCACTCTGGCAGAACAAGGAACTCCATCTACACTGATTGAGTTTGCCTCACCTCCAAGTGACATCACTAAGTTCGTGGATGCCTTCCATGAAGGTGAGGAGGTGCGGTTCTATAGGCTGGACGACATCATCATTGGCATAGGGCCCTCAGGACTGGCGGGTAGGCTAATCAATGATGTAGAGCTACTGCTCGTTAATGTAGAGGAACCACCCACGTTTGCGCTAGCTGAGCGGGATAGAAACTAGTGACGGGCAATGCTGGAGGAGATGAAGGCGATCGAGGAAAATGAGACATGGCAGCTCATCGATCCACCTCTAGGATGTTATCCGATTAGCCTGAAGTGGGTGTACAAGGTCAAGGAGAACGAGCTCAGCGCCATTGTCAAGCACAAGGCACACCTCGTTGCTCGAGGCTTTGTTCAGCGTGAGGGTATAGACTTCAAGGTGGTCTTTGTGCTAGTAACGCGAATGGAGTCGGCCCATTTGCTACTAGCCTTGGCGGCAGCAAAGGACTGGCGCATCCATCACTTGGACGTTAAATCGGCCTTCCTCAATGGCGAGCTAGTAGAGATGGTCTTCGTCAGGCAACCTCTAGGTTTCATCGTCAAGGGAGAGGAGCATAGGGTGCTCTGACTGCGTAAGGCACTCTACAGGCTGCAATAGGCCCCATGAGCATGGAATGCCAAGCTTGATGCCACGTTGGGCGAGCTTGGATTTCAACGGTGCACAACTGAGCATGGGCTCTACACGCAGCGATAGGGGAAGGAGGAGCTCCTCATCGACATGTATGTGGATGACATGATCATCATCGGCACGTGCACGAAGGACATCAATGGCTTTAAGAACGAGATGGTGGCTCATTTTCGAATGAGCGATCTTGGTGCACTCCTACTACCTCGGCATCGAGGTGAGACAGGGGAAGGAGGAACTCACGCTCGGTCAGAGCGCGTATGCCTCCAAGCTATTGGAGCAGAGCAGCATGGCTAAGTGGAAGCCATGCATGACTCCGATAGAGGAGCAGCTGAAGCTAACGAAGGCCAGCACCGCGGCGAAGGTGGATGCAACACTCTATCGGAGCATCATCGGCAGTCTACACTACCTAGTCCACACAAGGCCGAACATTGCATTCACCATGGGCTACGTCAGTCGCTTCATGGAGGATCCCAGAGAAGATCACTAGGCTATAGTGAAGCGGCTACTATGCTACGTCAAGGGGATAGTGGATCAAGGGATCATCTTTCCCAAGACCGGTGGGAGTAGGCTGTAGCTCACTATTTTCAGCGATGCAGACATGGCGAGGGACATTGACGGACGATGGAGCACCTCTGGCATGCTCGTCTTCCTCGGGTCGGCCCCAATTTCATGGATGTCGCTGAAAATAGAAGGTGGTGGCGCTATCTATGTGCGAGGTAGAGTACATAGCGGCGTCCACAGCGGCGTGCTAAGTTGTGTGGCTATGCCGGCTACTGGGTGAGCTGACCAGCATAGAAGCTCACCCACCAGCACTAATGGTGGACAACCAGCTCACCATCACCCTCATGAAGAATCCAGTTCTACACGACCGGAGCAAACACATCGACATGAAGTTCCACTTCCTCAGGGACTGTGTCAATGGAGGGCAGATCATCATTGAGTTTGTTGAAACTAGTTGGCAACTCGTGGATGTCCTCAC
>NW_027097749.1:0-23691 GCF_019320115.1 Miscanthus floridulus | reverse complement strand
CATGACCTAACTTAATTGCCTCTGCAAAACACACGTTAATCATAGTAATCTTGTATTGTCATTAATCACCGAAATCCAACTAGAGGCCTAGATGCTTTCACAATGTACACACTCAGATCTCAACAGTCTCTTATATATGTTGTTATCTGCGAGTCTGATGAAGGTTGTACCCTCTCTCTTCTTCTCTTAGCTTCTTGATGCAAAGTTGCATACACACTTGCATTGGGGTTGCTCTTGTGATGGAGCAAGCGTTGGTTAGATCTAGATCACTGCACACCCATGCATCATCTCTAACTTTTTGGCCAACTTCTTTTTTTTCGTTTGTTTTCAAACAGCTCATAGCACATGCATGCATCTTATATTTTTGTTGGTCAGTATTTGCTGATTTGCACTTAGCACTTATTAGCACGGTTTGTGCCCACAGGTCTGCTTAGTACTTATTTCTTTCATATATGTGATGGCTCTCGATCGGTGTAGGCTCTGTAGGCAGAATGCTTCATATTTACAAATTTCGAGGTTTGCACGAAAGAAACTATTTCCATTCAGATAAAGTAAAATGTCTCGTCTAGTTACCGTTTGTTTTTAGTTATCGCTGTTTTATCTTTTTATTGAGAATGATCGCACAGAAGAACCCGGCATAGTGCATGCACGTCTATCTACTTGTGCTGACAGCCAGCCACGTACATATACGAGTACACAAGCCGCACATCACATCCGGATGTGTTGCAGCTAAGCTGTCTAGGTCAGAAGGCCAACACTATTTGGGATTCAGCGATCGTTGCCGAGTCTAAAGTCTAAACCCACTTTCACTGTCTATAGATAGATGGATTCGATCACCGGTGAATTCGGTCTGTGACCATGATCAGTAATGCTTGGACCTGCAGGCCAGGACCCCAGGGGAGGGTGCAGCGCATTTGGATTTCAGACACACACACACACAAAAAAAAACCGCAAACTCCAGCTGCCGACTGTTGCAGGGTTCTGTCCGCGCAGCTTTTTCTTTCTTTCTTTCTATTGTGTGAGAGAAATTCTAGGCCGCCTTGGGCGTGACACAGCCCCACACAGCCCAAAAAACGGAAGTCGCTCGCGAACCAAACAGCCCTGTTTCTAGTGTGGTTGGTTTGCGCCGACGAATTCTCCAAACCATTTCTTTTATATATATAAGCAAACCGGCCAGTCAGCCGGCCCATGGCCATGGATCTATTATTATATATATACTACTCCGTACTACTCACTTCTTTCAAATTATAATTCGTTTGATTTTTTTGACGCTAAGTTTGACCACTTGTCTTATTCAATAAAAATTGTGCAAACATAGTCAAATTTAAGTCATTCTTGAAGAACTTTTGTTAATTAAGAAAGCCATAACAGAAGAAGTGATATTTTGCACAAATTTTTAAATAAGACGAGTGGTCAAACTTGGAGTAAAAAAATCAAACAAACTATAATTTGGAACAGATTTAATAATACTTATAGTATACGTGCTTTATTAATTATTCCGGCATGCAGTAGTGAGGACCCAGTGGAGATGCACATTGCCTGCCTGGTGAGAAGTTTGATCCTGTGAAACTCTAGGTCATCTTGTATGGCTGTTATCTCCACCAAAGGTGCGTTTGTGGTTCCTGTGATCGGATAATGTCATCACGAGGAGTGTTTTTATGTTTGCCGAGTGTATTCCCTCGGGCACTCGGCGAATAAGTGATTTGCCAAGTGCTGCGCTAAAAACAGTCTTTGGTCCAAGCTTTCGCTTTTTGTTTATTGGCACGTTCACCTTTGCCAAACAACCCAAAATTCGCAGGTAAGAGAAATTTAATCTCTTCTTCCCGCATTCCTCGAATGGTGTAATTTCTTTGTTCTTTGTGGGCACTCTATTCATGACATGTCATGCTGTCAATATAGCCTCACCCCACCATTCCTTAGATAGTCCCGCAGTCTCTAACATGGCATTAACCAAATCAGTTAGAGTGCGGTTCTTTCTCTCTGCAATCCCATTGGACTGTGGTGAGTATAGTGGCGTCCTCTCATGAATAATTCCATGCACCGCGCAAAACTCAGAAAATTCATTTGAGAAATATTCTCCCCCGCGATCGGACCGCAGACGCTTGATTTTCTTCTCAAGTTGATTTTCTACCTCAGCTTTATAGACTTTAAAATAATGCAACGCTTCATCTTTAGTTTTCAATAAATACACATAGCAAAATCTATTACAATCATCTATAAATATCATGAAGTATCGTCTACCGCCTTTAGTCAATTCGCCATTCATTTCGCATAAATCAGAATGAACGAGTTCTAATGGTGCCAAGTTCCTCGCCTCAGCAGCCTTGTGAGGCTTGCGCAGTTGCTTCGATTGCACACACACCTAGCACTTAGAATCTATGACTAAGTTAAATTTCAGGATTAAATTCAGATTTGTAGGCCACATGAGACAGCCAAAATTAATGTGACAAAGTCGTGAATGCCATATATTCGACTCATCCGAAACATTAACATTGTTCACTACTTTATTACACACATCATCAAGCAAAGATAAGCGGAACAAGCCTCCACAATCATAACCTTTTTCAACAAATGTTCCATGCCTCGGCACAACGCACTTATTGGACTCAAGCACAATTTTAAAGCCATCGCAACACATCTGAGAAGTGCTAACAAGATTCTTCTTGATGGAGGGGATATGCCGCACGTTCTTTAATAGCACCATCTTTTCCGAAGTAAACTTTAGAACGATCGTACCAGCACCAAGAACACGCGCATGCGAACCGTTTCCCATCAGCAAGGCTCCAGTCCTGTCGGCCTGATAGGAAATAAACAAAGAAACATCAACACATACATGGATATTAGCACCACTGTCCATCCACCACTCAGGTGAAAGACAAACTGAAAGAACAAAAGATAAAGAATTACCATACCGAGATGTTCCTCCTCCGGTCTCGCTAATCACCATGTTTGTTGATTTCTTTTTTTGCTTATATTTGCGATCTGGGCACGCACTTGCCCAATGCTCACCACTCCGGCAAATAAAGCAACCTCCACCTTTCTTGTTGTTTTTCTTCTTAAACTGTGCAGTTTTCTTATGCTTTGCATTGTTGTTCTCTTGCATGTTCTTCTTCTTTTTATTACGGGATGCAAATGAGTTTTTCTTCTGCACCATATTAGCAGCGGAAGACTCAACTCCCTTTCCACGGTTATCTTTTGCTCTCACCCTCTCCTCAACATCAAGAGATCCAATAAGCTCAGCCACACTAAACTCTTGTCTCTTGTGTTTAGAGAAGTAGCAAAATCCCATCAAGAAGGTGGCAGCTTAGCGATTATACCGCTAGCCACAAACTTGTCGGGCAACAGGCATGGAAAATGTTCTAGTTCCTTTGCTAGCACCTGTATCTCGTGAGCCTGTTCGACTATAGAACAGTTTTCAACCATTTTGTAGTCATACAGCTGCTCCATAAGGTACAGCTCACTGCCAGCATCAGAAACTCTAAACTTTGCCTCAAGAGCATCCCATAACTCTTTGCCTGATGTGCAAGATATGTAGTTTTTCTCATACTTAGGATGAAGTGCACTAATCACAGCGACTCAAAACAGGTTATCAACAGCCAAGAACTTTTGCTCCTCCTCAGGAGTAAACTATTCAGCATTCCCCTGTGCGGCGTGATAGCAGTTCATCGCAGTCAACCACAATACCATCTTGGCATGCCATATCATGAAATTCTTGCCATCAAAATTATTTGGCTTCAAAGCAGCAGCAAAACCAATGACAGAAAATTGCCGAAGATTAGGCTTTTGGATTGTTAGAAATTTAGGCATTTTCATGGTCAAGTTAATCCAAAAATATAACATCAGCAGGTTCGTGACGGCATATATATGCATGTGTATATTTCTAATGAACGGTACAACATGCAGATATGACATACAGATCAATACAGTAAAAACACAAAAATAGTAATCACAAAGATTAGACTGTACCCAGCGGAGGGTCCCATGTCGAGGGCATCGGAGGCTCCATTTGCACTAGTCGACATAGTACGTTGCTCGAAGTCATAGACCGCAGTCGATGCAGGAATATGTTCGCAGTGCAGTCCCACGAACGGTCACCAGGAAGAAGACGCTTCCCTATTCCGCAGGGAAGACGGGATCCGAGAGCGATCACTACTAGGAAGAAGACGTGGACGAGCAGTCATGGACCGCTCCCCAAAAACCAAATCACCGCTCACCCCGTGCAAGATTCTTAGGCGAACGAGGGTTTCGGAGGCACCTGTTCTCCCGCTACTCCGTGCGCGCAGAGGTACGAGACGGGGAAGCCAGAGGGCTGCTGAGATGCGGTTTCTCTCGGGAGCGGTTGTGGAAGACGGGAAGGACTGACGGAGGACTGCAGATATATGGCCACGACAGGGAAGGAAGAAAAGGCAGCGGAGAATCCTAGGAGACGGAGAAGCGGAAGGGACGGTAACTGCTGCAATCAGTTCGCCTCCACCATCAAGGAGAGAAACTCCCGTGATTACGTGGATTTAAGTGGCAAAAGACTAGCCACGTCCGCCCGCCCGCTCGCTCGCCGCCTGCCTGCCTCGCCCACGGCCCGGCCGGCGGCGGCGGCAGCGTGCGCGCGTGTGGCACGCCTATGTCCTTTACTTAGCTTCAAAATCCCGTATGGTATTAAACCATACAATACTTAATGTTACGTACCATAGAGTTTATTTGATTTATTAAATATTATACGGGCCAAGCCCATAATATATCCAACAAAGTGAACACATTGGAGATAGAGGGGCCAACACACATATACAGTGAATAGGACTGCTGCCACTTGCAGGCCATATCCACACCATGCTGCACTGGGGAGTGGGGACGTACGGGGGCCGCCCGGTTGCGAGCTCGAGATCGATCAGATCACCACATATGCATGCAATAATGCAAGTTGATGTAAAGATGGCAATGAGTACATCCCCGACGGGTATCAGGAGAACGTTCTCATCCCCGGCACAGCAAGATTGTCCCGCTCCCCGTCCCCGTCCCCGGTCTCGGGGATAGATTTTACCCATCCCCGTCCCCGACCGGGGAAAACGTACCCGCCGGGTACCCCATACCCGAGTACATGTCCTCCTTGGTGCCCGAGTACAAGCACTTGAATCAACAATCCAGAAGAAGAATTGTGGACAAAAAACGAAGAAATATGGACAAAAAAACGGATCTTACAGCAACATGAAATAAACTCGCTTAGTTGACAAATCACAGCTCCCTTGCATACCAAATTTGCAAACAAAACGCAAAGAAAAAAATCTCACAAATCTACTAGTGCTTGTGTCAGGATGAGATGTATTCTTGTGTCAGGCAAGATCCACCTCCCGTTGTCCCCAATCAGGTTAAGAAACTGGAGACGCAAGATCATCTTCCTTGCAGACCAAAGTACAAGCAGATGCCCAATCACGGCTGGTCTCCTGCGTCGGCGCTGGGAGCATAGGCACAGGGCATGCTGCACGTGAAGGGGCAGAAGACTTCGGCTGGGGGCTTCGGTAGATGGCCAGCGCAGACGCACGGTAGCGCTCGTGCGCGCGACGGTGCGAATCACGCGCCGGTGGCGGTGGCCTGCGGGAGTGGCCAAGAGGAGCGAGCGACAGAGGGAGATGGTGGCCAGCAGCTGGATAAGACTTGAGCGTGAGAGCGTGCGGCGGCTGAGGATGGGGATGGAATAAAACCTAGGGTTTTTGGGGCAGTATATATATATATATATATATATATATATATATATATATATATATATATATATATATATATATATATATAGAACTACTATCCTGTAGCTGGCTACAGAATAACTTATTCTGTAGTCACTTTGAGTTATGATAATTACTATGTTAATTTACGAGATTATAGTAACTCCTTACTAAGTGGTTTAATATAACGTTATGGTAAATATTCCTATGTGTTATAGTAACCCAACTATCATAAATATGTATTGACATTATAGTAAATTAGTATATAAAATTATAGTAAATGGAGGTGGCTACAGAATAACTTATTTTGTAGCCGGCTACTGAATAGACTCTCCATATATATATATATATATATATATATATATATATATATATATATATATATATATATATATATATATGAATGCTAATACTTGGGCCAAATTTCCTATGTTGGGCTTCTTTGAGCCTGTATTCGCGTACGCTGCTAAATTGCCGGGTTCCTGACGGGTAACGGGGACGGGTACTAGCAGAACGTTATCTTACCCGCTTTACCCGATGGGGATCATTTTTTGCCCGTTAAGAACCCCGCGGGTACTGATTTTGTCCCATCCCCATCCCCTAATGGATCAAATCCCCGTCGGGTATCAGGTATCGGGCCCCGTTGCCATCTTTAAGTTGATGCATGATGCCCGGCCTCCTCGCTCGATCAGGCGCCCTGGGATGGGAACATGCACTGAACTTCGCCGACACCCAGCCAGCAGGTCCAATAATCTCCCTCCGGGCTCTGGCCCGTCCCTCGTAATTATTACTATTAGTTGATGATTTATCCAAGGGCAAATAATGGCCACTCAAATATGCTGGATCGCACTTCCACAGCTAGAATTTTAGACTTCTTTGAGTGACGTGGACTTCTCCTAGTGTTTTAGTATTCAAAATTTAGTATAAACTTTCCCTACCAAATGCCTCATAGTGAGAATTCCTACGTGCTATGACTAGTGGTAGTGTTTTATTACTACTTGAAACACTAGGAGAATTCCACTATTTTGGTAGTGTTCCTTCTTAATTATGCGGCCCAGAATATTTTAGAGATATTCAAAAAATTAACCAATTATTTATCCTTTGCAATATTACCAGCCAAATAATGGCAGTTGTAGTGCCATTTTTGTAATTTTAATAGTGGATTTTATGATTATAGGGGCAGCTGCACTAAGGTGTTGTTCAAACCAGTCTGCGAGAACTTCTACATTTATGTTTAGATTGAAAGTAAAATTTAAGCCGTCTTGGACATGTTTCATAAGTATATTTGATTGTTCTGATTTTTTTTCCTGTGTCACATTAGTCATTATTTAAGTTCGAGAGTCGACGGAACCCCATCACTAGTCTAGGTTTTCGAAGGTTTACATGAACGAAATCAAGGAGACATTTCTCCTCTAATCTATATTTTTCACCACCGGTTCAGGACATGAGCCCACAGAGATAATCATTCACCGCCGGATCCAACAACCACTACGCCCATCTATTATAAACTAGCAGTAAAATCTATCACAAGCAGTTTTTAACAAACCAGCAGTGAAAGTGCCATTGAAATTTTTTTATGTAATGGTGGAAGGCTTATTATGCTTATTAAAAATCATTCTTCAAACAGAATATATCTACAAAGTATCTCATAATTTGTGTGCTTTATGGTTTTGGGTGTGTGGTTGGTCGACAAATGTCTCTTCTCTATAGTAGTATACAACAGTAGAAGTCTTAGACAAACACACATACACATAGGTTATATATGTATATATATAATCATATTTAAAAATACAAAACTTTATGTATACTACTATATATGGACCCTTTTTGTGGACTTCTTTCCATTTATATTCAACTGAGAGAACATGGAAAAAAGCAATATAATTCATTGTTAATGTTCTATACTTTTTAGGGTTGCAAAGGTATGCAAGGTCAAAGATTAAAGTGGTTCTACATAGATCTGTCTCTAAATTATAAAGCATAAACCATAGTACCTTGACAAGCAAGCCATTTTGGATGGTTGTAACAACACAGGAGGATGGGATGGCCTACGTTTATCGCCACTGCCACCGGATGGTTCAACTTGCACACCCCAGGTGAATTATTGTCTCTGTCCTTTGCAAATGGTCATGTGCTGCAATCGAGCATCTATATAAAGAGGATGAGGGGGGGATCCAGGAGCGACACAAGTCCCAGTGGTAGTAGTGGCACTGGAGCTGATAGAAGAGGGGAGAGCTGGCTAGCTAGCCAGAGAGGAAAAATGTATATGGGGTGGTGTCGCACTAGTACAAAAACGAGCTGTACTCCTAGTTGGGAAACCCCTTCAGTCCCGGTTTCCCAACCGGGAGCACGAATGCCAGACTAAAGGGCCCCTCCTTTAGTCCCGGTTTCTCGCCCGGGACTAAAGGTCCACCTTTAGTCCCAGTTGGTAATACCAATCGGGGCTAAAGAGGCCTCCCGGCCTGGCCACGTGTGCCGGGACTAAAGGTTTTCTTTTTTTTCTTTTTTTTTGTTTCTATTTTCAATTGATGATTCGTTTTGGTTTTCGAATAGGTTTTCGAATACGTATTCTACGCTGCTAATAATATATGTATTTTACACGCTTATAATGTTCGAACATTTTGTACAAACTAAAGTATGAAACTAACGTATATATTACATGCATATACATATATTGTACGTTATTTTATGTACATATAATATGTATATATATATTACAAATAAAGCTTGCATTGTATATTCTATCATATCCTTGGGATAACAAATTCACTCAATCTGGTTTGGCTTCCATGTTTCGTTCACGTCATTGTAGAACTCGCCGGCGGGGTTTAAGACCTGGTCATTAAGAAATCCTGCTATGGTCTCTTGAATTACTTTCAGTTGGTCACGTCGTATGACTTTTTCCTTCAACCATAGAGTCTTCAATAAAAGTTAAAGGAAAATTATTAATATATATATATATATATGTGTGTGTGTGTTGGTCACGTGATTACTTATATATATGAGCAATAAAAGAAATTATGAATATATGAATATATTTATATAACATACTTTGAGGATCTCTTCAGGAGTTCTTTTTGCGTATGCCATGATGAACTCGCAAACATAGTATCCGCAGTAGTTGTTCCCCTGTTCTTGCCTCAGAACCCACTTTTACGAGAAAAAAGATCTGGTGAATTGAAAGCATGCATGGTGTTAATTGAATTATATATATATATATAGCTAGTACTTACTTTGTGTGCGATTATTTCCAGTGGCGCTTTGCAATGTTTCATGTGGTGTTCCTCAATGAAACTTTTTCAAACACTGTGCCCAATAAAATAAAAAATTAATTTGGCCTTTAATAATTGTTGCAGTTAAGAGATCGGGGTATATATAGTTGCTAGAGAGACCAAATTACCCTTGGATAATATCTATCATGTCTTGGTACTCTGTTTGCTCTTTTCTTAACGAGTCTAAGATGCTCAACTGACTATTGGCCATATCGATGACTATCAATATCTAGAGATTGCTGCATATGTTTTTATACACAAATATGATCGACATTAACTAGAGTCAACATATATATATGGGAGATAGCTTAGCTAGTAAGAAAATAATTGAACAAATGTTCATATGATCGACATTAATTATTTAACACTCACTTGAAGTTGTAGGGGAAGAGTATGTCCTTGTTTTGTTGGTTCACTAAGAACCTCATGAGATTTTTCTCGAGTTCAGATTTCCATTGAGGCGGGGGATTAGGGTGTTTGAATACGACATTTGGATCAACGAAACCAACACCATTATCCTTTCTCTTTCTGAGTTCTGTCATCTCATATCTGCATATATAAAAATATAGTGTGAGGATATATAATTTATATATATACATGTAGCTTTATATATATACACTTTAATAGTAGAAAATAATCACACTTATAGACAATAGCAGCTAATGAGACTTTTGTCAAAAGAGTCCAGGTGGCATAGTTGGTGTAATTCTAAAAACTTGACATATATAACGTCATCGCCACGGAAGTAATGTTGGTTTCTAACTCTGATAGAAACAAAGTTCTCTCCCCGTTCACACGCCACCATGTACCACTTGTTTAGCAGGTACATTTACGTACCCAGTTCACCTAAGGTCTTAGGGTTGTATAGACTCTTTCCATGTTCAAATTTCTTCCAAGGATCCACTTTCGGAGCAGATGGTCCTTCAGCGAGCACTTGGGCAAGGTCCAAACCGGTATCCTCATAAAACCGAGCCAGGTCCTCAAAATCGACGTCTTGTAAGTCTAAGTTTGAACCATATTCATTACGAATGACAAGAGGTGGGACTGATTGTTGCGATTGTTGTCCGAGTTGTGCAACACCTTTCCCTGCACTAGTCTTTTTCTGCGCCACCTCAAATGACTTGGTGAGAGAGCAGTCGTAGTCCGATTTTGGCAGGGTCTTTTGAGATTCTCGCTTTTTCTGGTCCACCTTCTTTCTTAGAAGATCTGAAGGTAGGTAGAAGTATGGTTTCTCTGGGTTCTCCCTCGTTTCTTGTTGCTTTCTTACTTTTTTTAAGAAACTGCTCACATCTTTTTATACTATGGCATTTAATTTCTTTTCATTTTTCTCATAAGATAGTTTTTGGGGAATAACTGGATTAGAGGAGGCTTTCTTCTTTGCCGGCTGGGGGCCCAACGGCTTCGTTTGCGGGGCGGACCTCTTAGGAGCTGGCTGCTTCTTGTTCATGAATGAAGGCGGGGCAGCCATTGAGGACCTCCTTGGAGGCGTTGGAGACCTCCTTAGAGGTGGCGGCGGTGGCGGCGTTGCATAATCATTGCCTAGAGCACTATAATGATCTGGAGATTGAATAATTGGACTTAGGTTGGCGGAGGCCCTACTGTGTGAGTACAAAAAGAATAATTAGGTATAAGGAATTGTTATTATTAATCATGCATGTCAATAGAAAATTAGTGAAAAAATTCTAGCTCAAAAACATGTTTAAATAAATAACCATCCGTACTAGTTGACCTTGCTTACGTGATCATCTCGGTGAGCATTTCTCCACCGGACGACACCGTACTTGGCCACGAAAGAGCTATTAGGAAGGGAACACGGTCTTCCACGACCGTTGCCGCTCTCCCTCGTAGAATCAAAGCTCCTCCTTCACGTCCATTACCGCTCGACAGAGAACATGCTAGCCGAGATGAACACGGTCCGCAAGTTCAACTAGTACGGATTTTCTATAATTTTCTAACTATTTTCTAACTTTTTCATTTCATGAAAAAAATAATTCTAAAAAATAAAAGGCATGATTTCTATGTGACCTGCTCGACATCGGTGAGCTCGCGAGCGGCGGCGGCCGCTTGCCATCCGTACTAGTTGACCTTGCTTACATGATCATCTCGGCGAGCATTTCTCCACCGGACGGCACCGTACTTGGCCACGGAAGAGCTTCGATTCTACGAGGAAGGGAACACGGTATTCCACGACCGTTGCCGCTCTCCCTCGTAGAATCAAAGCTCCTCCTTGACGTCCATTACCGCTCGACAGAGAACATGCTAGCCGAGATGAACACGGTCCGCAAGTTCAACTAGTATGGATTTTTCTACAATTTTCTAACTATTTTCTAAGTTTTTCATTTCATGGAAAATTAATTCTAAAAAATAAAAGGCGAGATTTCTAAGTGACCTGCTCGACATCGATGAGCTCGCGGGCGACGGCATCCGCTTGATATATATTCGTATTGTACTTCATGCAATTTTTCAACTTTGTACTCCTACATCAACAACGTAGTTTCGCATGACACGGTCTCCTAAATTATGTTGTAACCATTAATTTATTTTATATTATATTATTGATATTTATGAACTTATGATAATTGAATAGTACATTTAATTACAAATCTAACAATATCAGAATTTTCTAATTTGCATTATAATAATTCAAATTTGTTAGTCAAATATTGGTCAAAGAAATTAAAGTTCGATTATTGATATACGTGTGCACCTTATAAAAAATAGAGGAACTAATCTATAAATTGAAGACTTATCATATTTTTTCTTGCTTATATGCCGAATTGAGTAGCAAATTTTTATAACTGTTTACCGAGTTGGTAAATAGATTTTACCGAAATACATGTGAAATTTTGGTATGGCATACCCTTTAAAAAATTCTAGATCCGCCACTGATCACTCACATACATGTATAACATGATCATCGTTATATCACACACATATATACACATATATACACTGTATCTGCCACTGATCACTGAGGACGAGGAAGGAGAGGATGCTGACATACCACACGTGTGAACGACGGTGGCGAGGCCGGCGGGGCGTGACGAGCTTGAGGCGAGGCCGGCGGGGTGACGAGTGAGGATGGCACGGAGACGAGGCTGGCGGGGTGACGAGTGAGGATGGCACGGAGGCGAGGCTGACGGGGCGTGACGAGCTCCAGCGAGGGAGACGATGAGCGCGCGGCGATGCAGCGCATGGAGCCGGGGACGACGCACGAGTGACGAGGTGGTGATGACGAGGACGAGGCACTTCGGCGAGGACAAGGGATGAGCGGCTAGCCAGAGAGAGGAGGCACGCCCGTGCGGTATGGGGATGAAGCGCGAGTGAAGAGGCGGTGATGACGACGATGGAGGCGGTTCTAGATCAGATCTGGGTGAGGGGCGAGGACGACGATGGCGGATTTGGATCTGTGCGTCGCACTCGGACGGGAGAGGCATGAGCCGGCCGAGCCGCTGGCGGAGACAGCGAGAGAGGTGCGCGTGTGTGGAGGTGGTGCTAGAGGCGATGAGGAGCAGTGGCAGCGTGGTGGCTCTCGGCGAAGAACAAGAGATGATGGAGGGGGAAAGAGAGGGGCGGTATATAGGGGGACCTTTAGTCCCGGGTGAAGCCACAGCACGGGATTAAAGGTCCTTTAGTTCCGGGTGATGGTTAGAATCGGGACTAAAAGTCTGACCTTTAGTCCCGGGTGCAGCCACGGCCCGAGAGTAAAGGGAATTTTGGTGGGCCGCGAAAACACAGCCCATCTTTAGTCCTGGATGGTTGATTCACCCGGGAGTAAAGGTGGGCTGCGGTTTGGCTTCCCGCCAGTTTCTAGAAGTTTTTTCTTTTTTTATATATTTCTTTTATATAAATATGCAGAGAGTTGTTAATTACCTAGTAAATAAAATATTAGCAAAAATTTACAAAAAGAATTCCTAGACCTGGTTTTGTATTATTGTACATAAGAAAAATCTATAACCTAAACTCTTTTGTTTTACCGTATAAATATTTAACATAGTATAAATAATAATAATAATTTTCACCATGCAAAAATGTACTACTTAATTAAAATCATTAAAACTATTGCTTTTCGACAGGAAATTAGTTTTCATATCTTATTGGCGTTGATCATTTGTTTTTTCATCACACATTCTCCACAGGAAATCCACCGACAAGCAGAAAATTCATTTAAATCATAGAAAATATGAATATATGACAGAAAAATCTGAAGTCACAATTATTACATAATAGGTCTAATACATCACTATATCAAGCGGGAACAACAATGATCTTCTTCTTAACGTATGTCCCTTGGTTATGATCACGCCGTAACCATGGAGTGTCCTCATCATTTAGCTGGATGCTTGGGTCTTTGTTCACTATGAAGGGTGGAATTCGGTCATCCTTTTCATAATCTTCTGGTATGTCTGACTTGTCTTCAATTCCGATGATGTTTCTTTTCCCCGAAAGAACATGTGGCGCTTTGGCTCATTGATTGGGTCGTTGTTGTTTTTCTCTCTCTTCAGTTTTGTAGACATGTCCTTGACATAGAACACCTGATTCACATCCTTGGCAAGTACGAATGGTTCGTCTTTGTACCAAATATTATTGAGGTCCACGGTTATCATTCCATACTGGTTGTCGACTGCTACCCCGCCTCCAGTCGCCTTTACCCATTGGCACTCGAACAAAGGTACCTTAAAAGTAGGTGCATAGTTTAGTTCCCATATCTCCTCTATGCAGCCATAATATGTTTGCTTATTTCCATTAGGGTTGGTGGCATCTATGCGGACACCACTGTTTTGGTTGGTGCTCCTTTTATCTTGGGCTACTATATAAAATGTATTCCTATTTATCTCGTACCCTTTGTATGTGAGGATATGCCATGATGGTTGCCTAGCCAACAAATACAGTTGCTCATCAATACTCTCATCACCCTAACATTCTTTTCGCAACCAGTCGCTGAAAGTTTCCATGTGCTGATGCGTAATCCAAGCTTTAGACTTCCCTAGAAACTCGGATCGGAGCAACTCTTTGTGTCTCGATATACGGATCCACCAAGGAGGAGTTTTGCAGAACTGTGTAGTGTGCTTTATTAAAATAATTGTCCTGCATACCAATATATGTTTTCTTCCCTAGTGTCCCCTTTCCACTTAGTCTCCCCTCGTGTCGCGATTTAGGAACACCAATCGGGTCAAGGTCAGGAATAAAGTCAACACAAAATACAATGACCTCCTCTGTTCCATAGCCCTTGGCGATGCTTCCTTCTGGCCGAGCACGGTTGTGAACATATTTCTTTAGGACTCCCATGAACCTCTCAAAGGGGAACATGTTGTGTAGGAACACAAGACCGAGAATGCTAATCTCCTTGACCAGGTGAACTAGGAGGTGTGTCATGATATTAAAGAAGGAAGGAGGGAACACCAACTCAAAGCTGACAAGACATTGAACCACATCATTCTGTAGTTTAGCTAGATCCATTGGATCGATTGCCTTCTGAGAAATTGTATTGAGGAATGCACATAGCTTCACGGTGGCTAGACGTACATTTGGAGGTAGAATTCATCTTAATGCAACTGGAAGCAATTGTGTCATGAGCACGTGGCAGTCATGGGACTTTAAGTTTAGGAATTTCTTCTCTGGCACATTTATTATACCCTTTATATTTGAGGAGAATCCAGATGGTACCTCGATGCTTGCTAGGCATTCAAACATGCTTTCCTTCTCTTCTTTGCTAAGAGTGTAGCTGGCAGGACTTAAGTAATAGCGTCCATCATCTGTCTTCTCTGGATGCAGGTTGTCTCGTTCTTTCAAACACCGCAGGTCTTGTCGTGCTTCAAGTGTGTCCTTAGGCTTCCCATACACACCCATGAAGCCTAGCAGGTTCACACAAAGATTCTTCAACAGGTGCATCACGTCGATCGCGCTACGGACCTCTAGGACTTGCCAATAGGGTAGCTCCTAAAATATGGACTTCTTCTTCCACATGGGTGCGTGACCGTCGATGTTGTTCAGAATAGGTTCGCTGCCATGTGCCTTTCCAAATACTACTTTCACATCCTTAACCATATTGAGTGCATCCTCACCAGTTCAGTTGCCTGGCTTGGTCTGGTGGTCTGCCTTACCTTTAAAATGCTTGCCTTTCTTTTTTAGGGGGTGATTCATAGGAAGAAATCGATGATGGCCAAGGTACATAACCTTTTGACATTTTTCAAGAATATACCTTTAATGTCATCGAAACAGTGCGTGCATGCATTATATCCCTTGTTTGATTGTCCTGAAAGATTACTTAGAGCAGGCCAATCATTGATTGTTATGAACAACAATGCTCGCAGGTCAAAGTGCTCCTATTTGTGCTCATCCCACACACGTACACCTAGTCTATTCCACAATAGTAGAAGTTCTTCAACTAGTGGCCTTAGGTACACATCGATGTCATTGTCAGGTTGCCTTGGGCCTTGGATGAGCACTGGCATCATAATAAACTTACGCTTCATGCATTACCAGGGAGGAAGGTTATAGATACATAGAGTAACAGGCCAAGTGCTATGACTACTGCTCTGCTCCCCGAAAGGATTCATACCATCCGTACTTAAAGCAAACCTTAAGTTTCTTGCATCATTTGCAAACTCCAGAAATTCTCTATCGATTGCTCTCCATTGGGACCCATCAGCAGGGTGTCTCAACATATTGTCTACCTTATGGTCTTCTTTGTGCCATCGCAACAACTTTGCATGGTCTTTGATTCTGAACAGACGTTTCAAGCATGGTATTATAGGAGCATACCATATAATCTTGGTAGGGATTTTCTTCGTGGGACGTTCGCCCTCAACATCACCAGGGTCATCTCGCCTAATCTTATACCGCGATGCATGACATAACAAGCATGCATCTAACTTCTCGTACTCCTCGCCATAGTAGAGGATGCAGTCATTAGGACACGCATGTATCTTCTGGATTTCTAATCCCAAATGGTAGACTACCTATTTTGCTTCGTACGTAGTGGCGGGCAATTCGTTATCCTTCGAAAGCATCTTCTTTTGGATTTTTAGTAACTCTCCAAAGCCCTTGTCAGATACACCATTCTTTGCCTTCTATTGCAGCAATTCCAGTGTGGTACCCAACTTTTTTTGCCCCGCATCACAAGTTGGGTATAGCAATTTCTTGTGATCCTCTAGCATGCGCTCGAACTTGATCTTCTCCTTTTCACTTTCGCATTCTCTTTGTGCGTCACGAATGGCCTGACCAAGATCATCAACGGGCTCATCTTCTACCCCTACATCTTCTTCAGCTTCTCCCATTACAGTATCATTGAAGGCACCATATTTAGCAATTATGTCATCATCGTCCCATTGTTCTTTTTCACCTTCTTCCATTACAACCCCGGTTTCTCCGTGCTTCGTCCAACAAATATAGTTTGGCATAAAACCCGACTTCAACAAGTGTGAATGAAGACTCCTTGAGCTAGCATATTCCTTCAAATTCTTACATATGGCACATGGGCAGCACATGAAACCATCGCATTTGTTTGCCTCAGCCACACGTAAGAAAGAATGCACGCCCTCAATGAACTCTTGGGAGCGGCGATCAGCATTGTACATCCAATGCTGGCTCATCTGCATTACATGACATACATACCATATTAAAACCTAGAACATAATTAGTTAATTATACGACATGCATGCCATCACACAAGGTATTAATTTATGAAAGTCTCGCTACAATGTAGACAATCACAACTACCACTAAAAAAACTAAAGCTAAAATGCACTTCAGCAGCATAAGGATTTCACGACCAATCCCAACTAAAACAGACAGATCATGCGTTTGTTCAACATCTATGGGCTTCTTTCGCAGGATCACTGCCTCATCAGCCGTCGTAGCCGCCTGTGCAAGAGAGTTTTGCACATGTTCAACATATTCTTCCTCCCAGTACCAGCCTGAACATCCAATGCCATCCCACTGAAATTAAAACAAAAAATTAGAACTTTAATCACAATCATCATGAAAATAAGTATAAATTAACCATAATCATCAAATGCGACAAAATAACTCACATTGTGATCTGGACACTTGTAGAAGATACGACCCTTGTTGGGACACTCCTTTCTCACCCGGTACTCCATCACAATCTTCTCCTTACACTTGCCGCATGCAATGAGAGGGAGGTCCGGCCTCAGTCGCTTTGGAACCCAATGAGAGGGCCGAGGACCCAGAAGCAGTTGCCATCTACTCTCTATACTCATTTTTAATATAATATAAATTTCTCATTTTATAAACAAATAAAATTAAAAAACTCTAAAACTCTCTATATCTCTAAACCATGAAGTGTGCTATGCATGCTAGAAATAAAAGCTGAATACTAGTTTTGAATAACTACTTTAACCTTCCTTCATCCAAATATGCAAACTTTAAAGTGATTTTGAGCTTAAATGGCTTACAAATAAAAAAATTCCACCATAAAAAACCACATATATCTAGTCCACAAAATGTGATATACTACTGATGAAACATGAGAGTATAAAGTTGGTAACCTTTACAACCGAAGAATCAATGGAGGAATCGAAGAAAATCTTGTGATTATCGGCGATGAGGAAGAAGAGAGGCCGGCGATGAAGCAAGAACACTAAGGTTGAAGTGGCTCGGGCTCGGGGAGGAAGAAGGGGTATATAGGAGGGGACCTTTAGTCCCGATTGGAGACAGAAACTGGGACTAAAGGTCCCTTTCTAGTCCCGGACGGAACCTCCAGCCGGGAGTAGACTTTTACTCCTGGTTGGAGGGACCAACAGGGAGTAAAAGTTAACCTTTAGTCCCGGTTGGTAGATCCAACCGGGACTAAAGGTCCTCTGCAGTAAAAGTCTGCCGCAGTAGCCGTTGGGCAGGGACCTTTAATCCCGGTTGGAGCTACAAACCGGGACTAAAGGTCTCTCTAGTCCCGGGCACGAAAAATACTGGGACTAAAGCCAAATTTTGCAGTGGATCAAAAGTTGTTTCTCTATTAGTGTCGGTAAGACATAGACAAATTAAGATTGTTCAAGGTTTCATCAAGGCTAAAGGGACTACCGGAATCCTCACATTTGCCGAGTGTTTTTATGTTTGCCGAGTATATTTCCTCGGGCACTCGGCGAATAAGTGATTTGCCTAGTGCCGCGCTAAAAACACTCGGCAAAATAGGGGTTTGCCGAGCGTAAAAAAAACACTCGGCAAAGAGCGGGTTTGCCGAGTGTCAAAAAAACACTCGGTAAATAAATAAAATCTTTTTTCTGGAAAAGAAGGAGAAGAAAAAATTAAAAAAAACCTTGGCCGAGTGCTAGATCTACAACACTCGGTAAAGAAATATAAATTCTTTTTTCTGAAAAAAAGGAGAAGAAAAAAATAAAAAAAACATTTGCCGAGTGTTAGATCTACAACACTCGGCAATTTTAGATAGATGGATTCGATCACCGGTGAATTCGGTATGTGACCATGATCAGTAATGCTTGGACCTGCAGGCCAGGACCCCAGGGGAGGGTACAGCGCATTTAGATTTCAGACACACATACACACACAAAAATCGGCTCTCCACAAACTCCAGCTGCCAACTGTTGCAGGGTTCTGTCCGCGCAGCTTTTCTTTCTTTCTTTCTATTGTGTGAGAGAAATTCTAGGCCGTCTTGGGCGTGACACAGCCCCACACAGCCCAAAAAACGGAAGTCACTCATGAACCAAACAGGCCCTCAGCCTGTTTCTAGTGTGGTTGGTTTGCGCCGACGAATTCTCTAAACCATTTCTTTTATATATATAAGCAAAAGGCCCGGTCAGCCCGCCCATAGCCATGGATCTATTATTATATATATACTACTCCGTACTACTTCCTTCGTTTCAAATTATAATTCGTTTGATTTTTTTGACCCTAAGTTTGACCACTTGTCTTATTCAAAAAACAATTATGCAAACATAATCAAATTTAAGTCATTCTTGAAGAACTTTTGTTAACAAAGAAAGCCATAACAAAAGATGTGATATTTTGCACAATTTTTTTAATAAGACGAGTGGTCAAACTTGGGGTAAAACAAATCAAACAAACTATAATTTGGAACAGATTTAATAGTACTTCTAGTATACGTACTTTATTAATTATTCTGGCGTACAGTAGTGAGGACCCAGTGGAGATGCACATTGCCAGCCTGGTGAGAAGTTCGATCCTGTGAAACTCTAGGTCATCATGTATTGTTGTTATCTCCACCGAAGGGGCGTTTGTGGTTCCTGTGATAGGATAATGTCATCACCAGGAGTGTTTTGATGTTTGCCGAGTATATTCCCTCATGCACTCGACGAATAAGTGATTTATCGAGTGCTGCGTTAAAAACACTCGGAAAAAAAAAACACTCAGCAAAATTGGGGGTTCGCCGAGTGTAAAAAAACACTCGGCAAAGAGCGGGTTTGCCGAGTGTCAAAAAAAACAATCGGCAAATAAATAAAATCTTTTTTCTGGAAAAGAAGGAGAAGAAAAAAAATTAAAAAAAACCTTTGCCGAGTGCTAGATCTACAACACTTGGCAAAGAAATATAAAATCTTTTTTTTTGAAAAAAATGAGAAGAAAAAAATAAAAAAAACTTTGCCGAGCGCTAGATCTACAACACTCGGTAAATTTTTTTTCCTGGAAATAAAAGTCACACTACCTCGCACACCGCCCCCTCCCTCACCCCGCACGCCGTGCGCCCCTCCCTCCCTCCCCTCCCAGCTCTCCTCCCTCTCCGACGCCCCCCCTCCTCCCCCTCCGGCGCGGCCCCGCCCTCCTCCCTCTCCGGTCCGGATCCGGCGCGGCCCCGCCCACTCTCCCAGATCCGGCACGGCCCCGCCCTCCTCCTCTCGGCGCGCCCCCTCCTCCTCCCTCTCCTAGATCCGGCGCGCCCCCCTCCTCCTCCCTCTCCCGGATCCAGCGCGCCCCTCCTCCGCCCTCTCCCGGATCCGGCGCCCCCCTCCTCCTCCCTCTTCGGCGCGGCCCGCCCTCCCCTCCTCCCTCTCCTAGATCCAGCGGCGCACCCCCTCCCGGCCCTCCCTCTCCAGATCCGACGCGACGGGGCATGGTGGTGGTGGTGGGGGCGTGGCTGTTGCGACGGCTGGGCGTGGTGGCGCGGCGTGGTGGTGGTGCGGCGTGGTGGGGCCCTCCTTCTTCCCCGCGTGGTGGCGGCGGCGTGGATGGTGGTGGTACGGCGTGGTGGTGGTGCGGCGTGGTGGGGCCCTCCCTTCTTCCCCGGCGTGGTGGCGGCGGTGTGGATGGTGGTGGTGCGGCGTGGTGGTGCGGGCATGTGTCGGCGTATTTTTTTATTTTATTTTTTGAAAAAAAGTTTGCCGAGTGTTTTTTGGGCACTCGGCAACGTCTTTGCCAAGTGTCCGACAAAAAACCAACTCGGCAGATACAAAGGGTTTGCCGAGTGTAACACTCGGCAAACCCTTGCCGAGTGTTTTTGGGCTTCGTCGAGTGGCCCGCCGGCACTCGGCAAACCTCTGTATCCATAGCTTCTTGATGCAAAGTGGCATACAACACTTGCATTGGGAGCTCTTGTGATGGAGCAAGCGTTAGTTAGATCTAGATCACTGCACACCCATGCATCATCTCTAGCTTTTTGGCCAACTTCTTTTTTCGTTTGTTCCAAACAGCTCATAGCACATGCATGCAATCTTATATTTTTGTTGGTCAGTATTTGCTGATTTGCACTTAGCACTTAGCACGGTTTGTGCCCACAGGTCTGCTTAGTACTTATCTTTTTATTGAGAATGATCGCACAGAAGAACCCGGCATAGTGCATGCACGTCTATCTACTTGTGCTGACAGCCAGCCACGTACATATACGAGTACACAAGCCGCACGTCACAATCCTGATCCACATCAGGATGTGTTGCAGCTAAGCTGTCTTGGTCAGAAGGCAACACTGGGATTCAGCGATCGTTGCCGAGTCTAAAGTCTAAACCCACTTTCAACTGTCTATAGATAGATGGATTCGATCACCGGTGAAATTCGGCCTGTGACCATGATCAGTAATGCTTGGACCGGCCAGGCCAGGGACCCCCAGGGAGGGTGCAGCGCATTTGGATTTCAGACACAGGTACACAACATGTGGAGATGTCCTGGTTTGTAAGCATCGTACGTGACAATGTGCACGAAATCTTCTGAAATTTTTATCATAGCCTCCACATATGATATCACGACATCTCAAACAAGTTTCATGATTTTTGGACTTCGTTTGCATTTTGTAGAATTTATAAACACTTCACACGCAATTTCGCGGACATGTTTCGTGACGAGATATCCGAAATTTCGGGTCTGTTCCTGGATACGGCCTCTCATAAACACACCACTAACATGACTATCAATTTTCGAATCATTAAACTCCATTATTCGTACCACGTGCAGTTCAAATTTCTATTTCCAGAAAAATTCAAGTAAACGAAATAAAGTAACTAAATATAACAAAAAGCCACAAAAAAAATCTTCAAATTGTAACTAGGAGTTCCTGGTGCTTTAAAAAGGCTGCACAAAAAAATTGAGGCCAAAAACAAAAAAAAACAAAAAAACTTGCCGAGTGCCGGGGCATGGCACTCGGCAAAGGTGGTCCTTTGCCGAGTGCCAGCCCTCAGGCACTCGGCAAAGAATGTTTTAATTTTTTTTAAATTTTCCTCTTTGCCGAGTGCGTACACAGGAGCACTCGGCAAAGAAATAATTAAAAAAAAATTTTAAATCTTTGCCGAGTGCCGTCCAGGAGGAGCACTCGCAGAAGTATTTTAAAATAAAAAATTTTTCTTTGCCGAGCGCCAGAGTCTGAGACGCTCGGCAAAGAATTTAAAAAAAATAAAAAAAAAATCTTTGCCGAGCGCCAGATCTGGGGCACTCGGCAAAGAAATTAAAAAAAAATCTTTGCCGAGTGCCTAACCGCAGGCGCTCGGCAAAGAAGGACGTGGCACGCGCCGTTTCACGTGGCAGCCTATGCCGAGTGTATAGATTTTGCCGAGAGTTTGGCGCTCGGCAAAGAAGTCCTTTTGCCGAGTTGCCTGTGTTTGCCGAGTGCCCGGCGCTCGGCAAAGAAATCTTTTGCCGAGTGTAATTCTTTGCCGAGTGCAGCACTCGGCAAAGAAGATCTTTGCCGAGTGTCTGATTTTTGACAACTCGGCAAAGAAATTTACACTCGGCAAAGTCTCTGTTTCCATGACACATACACACACACAAAATCGGCTCATCCACAAACTCCAGCTGCCGACTGTTGCAGGGGTTCTGTCCGCGCAGCTTTTTTTCTTTCTTTCTATTGTGTGAGAGAAATTCTAGGCCGCCTTGGGCGTGACACAGCCCAACACAGCCCAAAAAAACGGAAGTCGCTCCGAACCAAAACACAGGCCTGTTTCTAGTGTAGTTGGTTTGCGCCGACGAATTCTCCAAACCATTTCTTTTATATATATAAGCAAAAGGCCCTTTCGGCCCGCCATGGATCTATTATTATATATACTACTACTCGTTCTTTCAAATTATAATTCGTTTGATTTTTTTGACGCTAAGTTTGACCACTTGTCCTTTTTCAAAAAAAAATTGTGCAAACATAATCAAATTTAAGTCATTCTTGAAGAACTTTTGTTAATAAAGAAAGCCATACAAAAGAAGTGATATTTTACATAAATGTTTAATAAGACAAGTGGCCAAACTAGGGGTAAAAAAAATCAAACAAACTATAATTTGGAACGGATTTAATAGTACTTATAGTATTGTACTTTATTAATTATTCTGACGCACAGCAGTAAGGACCCAGTGGAGATGCACATTGCCTGCCTGGTGAGAAGTTCGATCCTGTGAAACTCTAGGTCATCATGTATGGCTGTTATCTCCACCGAAGGGGCGTTTGTGGTTCATGTGATCGGATAATGTCATCACCAGGAGTGTTTTTATGTTTGTCGAGTGTATTTTCTCGGGTACTCGATGAATAAGTGATTTGCCGAGTGCTGCGCTGAAAACACTCAGCAAAAAAAACACTCGGCAAAATAGGGGGTTCCTCGAGTGTAAAAAAACACTCGGCAAAGAGCGGGTTTGCCGAGTGTCAAAAAAAACACTCGGTAAATAAATAAAATCTTTTTTCTAGAAAAGAAGGAGAAGAAAAAAAATTAAAAAAACCTTTGCCGAGTGCTAGATCTACAACACTAGACAAAGAAATATAAAATCTATTTTCTAAAAAATGGAGAAGAAAAAAATTAAAAAAAACCTTTGCCGGGTGCTAGATCTACAACACTCGGCAATTTTTTTTCCTGGAAATAAAAGCCGCGGTGCCTCGCACACTGCCCCCTCCCTCACCCCGCATGCCGCGCACCCCTCCCTCCCTCCCCTCCCAGCTCCCCTCTCCCTCCTCCTCCTCCGGCGCCCTCCCATCCTCCCTCTTCGGCGGCGCCCCCCTCTTCCTCCCCCTCCGGCATGTGCCCCCCTCCTCCTCTCGGATCCGGCGCGGCCCGCCTCCTCCCTCCCCGGCCTGGATCCGGCATGGCCCCGCCCCCTCTCCCGGATCCGGCGCAGCCCCGCCCTCCTCCCTCTCCGGCGCCCCCCCTCATCCTCCCTCTCCCGGATACGGCGCCCCCCTCGTCCCCCTCTCCCGGATCCAACGCCCCCCTCCTCCGCCCTCTCCCGGATCCGGTGCACCCCCCTCCTCCTCCCTCTCCGGCGCGTCCCGCCCTCCCTCCTCCTCTCCGGATCCGGCGGTGCCGCCCCCCTCCGGC
>NW_027097748.1:0-26769 GCF_019320115.1 Miscanthus floridulus | reverse complement strand
GCTCTGGGAAACACAACCCCTTCGAGGGTTTCTAGAATATATGCGTTACCAGGAACAGACTGATTTATCCGATATGGACCTTCCCAATTAGGAGACCACTTTCCAAACTTTGAACTTTTAGTCCCAATCGGTAAAAATCAATTTCCAGACCAGATCTCCATCGGCAAACTCCTTTACCTTCACCTTCTTGTCATACCATCTGGCTACTCTTTTCTTATTTTCTTCGATGCTAACTAAAGCCCTTACCGATGACCCGCCACATCTTCCAACTCATCCTTCATAAGAGTATCATAATCATCGGCTATCAGCTGATTTTGAGAATGTATTCGCCTAGAGCCAGTTTTAATTTCCCAAGGCAATACTGCGTCGTGTCCATATACTAACTGATAAGGCATTACTTTGGTTGTACCATGACATGACATCCGATATGACCACAAGGCTTCATTTAATACTGTATGCCACCTCTTAGGATTTTCTTTAATTTTGCGCTTAATGAGTTTGATGATCCCTTTGTTAGAAGCCTCAGCCTGACCATTAGCTTGAGCATAATATGGAGAAGAATTTCAAACTTTAATTCCCATACCTACAGCAAACTCATCAAATTCTCCCGATGTAAACATAGTACCCTGATCGATAGTGATAGTTTGAGGAATACCAAATCGGTAAACAATATGCTCACCTTTTTTTAAAGGAATTGCCTCAACCCATTTTGTGAAATAATCGGTAGCAACCAGAATAAATTTATGTCCTTTGCTCGATGGCGGATAAATCTGACCGATGAGATTGATAGCCCATCCCCGGAACGGCCAAGGTTTAATTATAGGGTTCATAGCCGATGCAGGCGCTCTTTGGATATTACCAAACTTTTGACACCCCTGACATCCTTTAAAATATTTAAAACAATCTTCAAGAATAGTCGACCAATAGTATCCATTCCTTCTGATCATCCACTTCATCTTGAAAGCCGATTGATGCGCTCCACACACTCCTTCATGAATTTCACCCATTAAACTTTTCGATTCATCACTGCTAACACATCTGAGTAAAACTCCATCTATAGTTCGATAATATAATTCATCATCGAGGAGCACATACTTGGTAGCTTGGAACCTTATACGTCTTTCAACCTTTTTATATGGATCCTTTAAATAATCGACAATCTCCTTTCTCCAGTCATCGGTATCGACTACCGATGTTAGCACTTCCTGAATAGGCTGATACCCTGAAGCATGCTGAGCTAGTCGATTAGCCTCCTCATTATGCAGTCGAGAAATATGTTCAAGACGAAAATCTCTAAACCCTTTCAACAATTGCAAACATCTTTCATAATACGAAATTAAAACTTCACTTCGGCATTCATAAATCCCAGCCAATTGATTTATAACTAGCATAGAATCACCAAAGATTTCAACAGCATCGGCACGTATCTCCTTCAGCAATTCTAACCCTTTTATCAAGGCTTGGTATTCAGCCTGATTGTTTGTCGATGTAGCAACAATCGGCAATGAAAACTCATACTTCCTTCCTTGAGGTGAAATCAACACAATGCCGATACCTGCTCCTTCACCACATGTGGACCCATCGAAGAAAAGTGTCCAAGGAGCAACCTCTAGAGAGTCCACTGTATTACAATGCCGAGTGACAAAATCTACCATAACTTGCCCCTTAACTGCCTTAGTCGATTCGTAACATAGTTCAAATTCTGATAATGCTAAAATCCACTTGCTGATTCTACCACTTAATATCTGCATCGACAGCATATACTTGACTACATCGTCTTTGCATATGACCGTACATTCAGCAGATAACAAATAATGTCTTAATTTGACATAAGAAAAGTATAAACACAGACATAATTTTTCGATGGCCGAATACCTTGTCTCAGCATCCACTAATCTTCTGCTCAAATAATAAATAACACGTTCTTTCCCTTCAAATTCTTGAATAAGAGCTGAACCGATAACGGTATCATCAGTTGACAAATACAACCTGAAAGGTTTCTCGTGTTGAGGTGGAACTAGCACTGGAGGATTTGTTAAATATTTCTTAATTTCATCTAGGGCTAACTGCTGCTCAGCTCCCCATACAAATTCCTGATCGGCTTTCAATTTAAGTAATGGACTGAAAGCCTTGATCTTACCCGACAGATTAGATATGAATCTTCTAATGAAATTAATCTTACCGATCAAAGATTGCAATTCAGTTTTATTGGCAGGAGCAACCACCTTGTTAATTGCATCAATAGACTTCCTACTGATTTTGATGCCCCGCTGATGCACCATAAAACCCAAGAATTGACCTGCCGATACACCAAATGCACATTTATTAGGATTCATCTTCAATCCATGCTTCCTTGTGCACTCCAGTATCTTTCGTAGATCGGCTAGATGTTTTGTGATATCTCCAGACTTAATCACTACATCATCAATGTAGATCTCCACTAATGTGCCGATGTATTCATGAAAAATAAAGTTCATAGCTCTTTGATAAGTAGCGCCGGCATTTTTCAAACCAAACGTCATGACTATCCACTCAAACAACCCTACATGACCTGGACATCTGAAAGCAGTCTTGGGAATATCTTCTTCAGCCATGAATATTTGATTGTAACCTGCATTACCATCCATGAAGCTGATAATTTGATGTCCGGCTGCAGCATCAATCAACAAATCAGCAATTGGCATTGGATAGCCATCCATCGGTGTGGCTTTGTTGAGATTCCTGAAATCAATACAAACACAAAGTTTTCCATTTTTCTTATAAACAGGAACCACATTAGAGATCCACTCTGCATATCGACACTGCCGAATAAACTTTGCCTCAATTAATTTAGTTATTTTGGCCTTAATGTTAGGAAGTATATTAGGGTTGCATCGGCGCGCTGGCTGCTGATGTGGCCGAAATCCAGATTTGATAGGTAACCGATGTTCAACTATCGATCGGTCTAATCCAGGCATCTCAGTATAATCCCAAGCAAAACAATCTTTATACTCTTTTAACAAATCAGTTATTTGCTGCTTACACTTGGAATCTAACTTAGCACTAATAAAAGTAGGTCTTGGCCTATCGCCATCACCAATATCTACTTCTACTAAATCATCTGCCGATGTGAACCCTTGACCTAATTTTCCATCATCGGCAAACCTATCCATTAAAACTCTTCTTCAGAACCGACTGCTTGGATCGGTGGAATTTCATAATCAGCAACTCTAAGGAACTCTTTTTCCCAAACTTCTCCTGATATGCATTTAGTTCGCTCATAAGTATCTGATTCTGCCGATGCGATGATATAAGAAGAATCACCAGGGACAAACTCAATCTTATCCCCAATCCACTGTACGAGGCATTGATGCATTGTAGAAGGAACACAATAATTAGCATGAATCCAATCCCTCCCTAGAAGCAGATTATATGCACCCTTGCCATTAATAACAAAGAACGTCATCGGCAAGGTTTTGCTGCCGATGGTCAATTCAATGCATACTGCCCCTTTAGCCAGTGACACATTGCCTTCAAAATCCTTCAGCATCATATCGGTTTTGGTCAAGTCTTGATCTCCCTTACCAAGTTTCCGATACATCACATAAGGCATAATATTAATCGTAGCCCCTCCGTCGATAAGTATCTTAGATACAGGCTGCCCATCAACTCTGCCTTTCACAAACAAAGCCTTAAGATGCTGTCTCTCATCATCGGTAGGTTTCTCAAAAACAGCCATCATTGGATCTAGTGTCAACTGAGCTACTTGATCAGAGAGAACAACTTCTTCCTCATTATCAGATAGTGCCAAAAACTCCATCGGCAACATGAATACCATATTAACATCTGCCGATGGACCCTTATTTTTGTGTTTTACCTGCCACTGCTGATGATCAGACCTCTCATTGGAGGAATTTTCCTCTCGGTATAAATCCTCCTGATGCTCATGTTGCATCCTCCTTTTCTGTGTCTTTGTCAGACCCTCCGGGCACCATCGAGGAAACTTGGTTTTCCAAAACGGCTGATAACAGGTCCTAGTTGATTCTACACGGCATATATTAGGGTCCCTGTAGAATATTTCTTCATCGGGAACTCTTGCATTTGCCATCTCCTCAAGCTCCTCTTGATTCCTTGGAAAATATCCAGCGCGTTTACCAAGCCTCTTATGTACACTAAGTCTGCCCCCCAGCTGATCATGCACTGATGCTCTGCCTCTGATCGGCTCATTGATAAATAAACCCTGATTGCCAGGTTGAAACCTCCTTTCTGACCGATTGACCCCATAATAACCATTGCACTCAGGGCAATTTTCAACAGTTGGCAATTTAATACCTTCTTCCCAGCAATGGATGAAAAACGGGCACCTCCAATGATCTTTATGCCGATACCATTCTTCCCGACGTCTCTCTTCTTGCTGTTGTCGATATCGGTCCTTACGCTGACACCAACCCTCCTGCTGCCTTCGATGGGTAATCACAATGCCAGGTCGAGGAGGGTTTTTGGAACTACTGCTTTCTCCCAGCAAACCCTTACTTTTTGCATCATCGGTAGTTATCCGATGTTGGGGATCCACTGATGCATTTTTCTCAGCAGCCTCTAACGTCAATACCTTGGTCTTCCCTTTGGCCTCCAACATATTTGCTGGAAAAGGGTGTTGATCAATTTTCATCGGCTTCTGGGCCTTGGAAGTACCAAACTTAATTCTCCCAGATTCAATAGCCGATTGTAACTATTGCCTGAACACCTTGCACTCATTTGTACTGTGTGAAGTTGCATTGTGCCATTTGCAGTACAAGATCTTCTTCAACTCTTCTGCCGATGGGATCACATGATTAGGTGACAGCTTAATTTGGCCCTCTTGAAGCAGAAGATCAAATATCTTGTCGGCCTTGGTGATATCAAAGGTAAACTTTTCTGGCTCTTTCTGACCAAAGGGACAAGATATCGGCTTTTTATTCTTAACCCACTCAGCTAAGCTGATAACTGGTTCTTCATCAGAATCAGAATCTCCTACTTCTTCAACAAATAATACTTTTTTACTCCAATTCTTTTTAGGTTCAAAAACCCTAGTATCTTGATCAGAGATCCTTTGCACAAGATGACTAAGGCTTTCAAACTCCTGAGAAGCATATCTGTCCTTAAGATGTGGCAATAACCCTTGGAAAGCCAGATCGACAAGCTGCCGATCATCCAGCACCAGGCTGTAGCACTTATTTTTTACATCTCGTAGCCTTTGCACAAAGCTTTCTACCGATTCATCATTACGCTGTCTCAATTTTACTAAATCGGTAAGCTTCTTTTCATGGATTCCAGCAAAGAAATACTTATGAAATTGTTTTTCTAGATTAGCCCAAGTAATAATAGAATTTGGTGGTAATGAAATGAACCATGTAAATGCCGATCCAGACAAAGATGATGAAAATAATCGAACTCTTAATTCATCTCTGCTAGCTGCCTCTCCACATTGAATAATGAAGCGATTGATGTGTTCCATTGTTGATGTATCATCTTGCCTAGAGAATTTAGTGAAATCTGGTACCTTGTACTGATTTGGGAGAGGAATTAAATCATATGCAGGAGGGTATGGAGTTCGATAAGAATAAGTATTGACCTTGGGCTTTATCCCAAACTAATCCTTCATAATTTCTGCTATCTTATCGGCCCAAAAAGCAACAGCCTCCTACTGACGAACTGGCTGAATTTCTACAGGAGGTACCTGCTGATATCCCTCCACATATCTTTGTGGCCCACGATCTCCAGCAATCGGCATATTTGCCGTTACTTGTGGTCCATTAACCTGCTGGAAAGGATTCATCGGCTGAGCTACCGATGCTTGATTCTAGAAACCAGCTTGCATATGACCTTATTGAATCCCTGCAACCTGCTGATTTTGCTGAACTGTATGTTGAACAGGTAACTGTCCTGACCAACCATTATTAGAACTCATCGGTACAAAACTTACCGATGGCTGGTAATTTGCTGACATTGTTGGATAATTATAACCAGCTTGAGGCATGAACTGAACCCCAGTTTGACTCATAGCAGGGGCTTTCTGCTGCATCAGCAGTAAGCTTGCCGATGGACTTGAATTGGGTGTTTGAACCAAAGGCATCTGGAAACCTCCTGGAGTTGGTTGCACAATAGTTGCTGTGGCATATTGAGGCACTTGAGCCATCGGCGAAACAGCCGATGGTATAGAAGCTTTTCCTACTACATCAAACACTTGAGGTAACCCAGGATTGAAAGCAGATGACTCCGGAGGCATACCATATCCCCACCAATTAGCAGGAATCTGGCTATTCGGAGACACAGGGCCTGACATAGCTGATGCCGATAGATCTGTATTAAGCTGAACTCGTCCTCCTAGTAGTACCGGATCTGATCGTATCGGTGTAGATTGAATATTAGGTAAGCCTGCTGATACTAGAGGAGAAGTAACTTCTGTACCCACAACGGCCAAGGGAGCCGATGGAGTATTGACAGATGCCGGCTCTGGTTAGTGATAGGCAGGCCCAACGTAATGCGGTGACACTTGTCCTTCTTTGAGAGTTCGAACCACAGCATTATGAACAGTATTGGACAGCACATTGGAATGATTAATCAAAGCATGATTTACTGCAGAATTAACCATCTCTTGAAGTTTACCAGGATTGGAGTCAAAGGTAACCTGCCGAGGCAACGTCAAATCTTGCTTCTGGATGACTTGTCCACTCTTGTTCAGGCTAAACGATCTCAGACAAAGCTGCCTGTATTCTTCTATAGCCTTTTCCATGGCCTGCCTCTGCTCTTCCTTAAGAACTTCTTCTGATACCACGATAATGTTCCCTGAATCGATCTCGGGATTGAACATATTGATCGGATTGATTTGTCCCACCGGGCGTGCCAAAAGATATGTTGATGCAAAAGTGGATCTGCAAACACAAAGGGCTAATACCCGAATCGATGTCCAAAGCGTGCCAGTCGATTTGACCTGTTAATCGACAAGGATGAAGATACGAGCACTTTGGTCCTGACAACAGCGATACGCCCGGAAGTCACGGCCAAGAGGTACTCACGCAAAACTCGAGAATCGCCGAAGGTCGCACTGAAGCGATGCAACTCGCCGAATCAATGAGAACTCATAAAAAGGAAAAAAATATGCAAATTGACGAAGTCGCCAAAAAGTAAGTAGATGCAAATAGGAGTAAAAATTGGTTTTGATATTGATTGATATATATTACATTGCCCCTCAATCTATATTTATACCCTGATCTAAAGAGACATAACCAAATACGACTAGGACACCAAGTCCATATCTAAGGAAACACGTGACTCTTACATGAATCATACTCTAACAAATATAGAAAAGGAAATCAACTCCTATCTATTTCCCTGTCCGCCTCAATTACGATGGAATTCTCACCGACCTCCTTTCCATCGGCATACTTCCTGTTTCATCGGCAGTAGTTTTCAAGCCTTCCTTCATCGGCATCGATAATAACATCTCCAACCTTATCGGCAACGCCCGAGTCTAAATCAACCTTTCCATCGATCACCACCATTCATCGGCAACCATCTTTACAAGCTGATTTTCATCGGCTGTCAGCGTATACAGTAACTTTCCTCCTGCCGATTAGCCCACTCTGATCATTTTGACACGTGCAAAAACTGGTGTCAACACAACTTGCTTGCAGGCTTGACATGCACTACAAAGCTTGTCCTTCTCAAACTTCACATCCTTCAACCCTCTCACCAACTCATTCTTCATTAGCTTCTTGAGTGAGCTCATCCCAACATGACCAAGTCTTCTATGCCATAGCCACCCAAGTGTTGTTTTGGTGAATAGCCAAGTCTTCAAATTAGCATCTTCGGAGGTGAAGTCCACTAGATATAGGTTGTTGTATCTAAATCCATTGAATATCACTTGATCATCATCTTTCTTGGATACAACCACTTCCTTCTTGGTAAATAGGCATTGAAAGCTAAGATCACACAATTGTCCAACGGATAGCAAGTTGAAACTCAATGAAGCAACATATAGCACATTTGAGATTGAATGATCATTTGATATTGCCACTTTGCCCAATCATTTAACTTTGCCCTTTGAATTATCTCCAAATGTGATTCTTTCTTGTCCATCTACTTCTTCATCTAGTGAGGTAAAAATACGAGGATCACCGGTCATATATTGTGTGCAACCACTATCAATTACCCAATGACTTCCACTGGTCTTGTAGTTCACCTACACACAAGAGATCAAGCTTTAGGAACCCAAACTTGTTGAGGGCCCTTCACCTTCTCAACAAGTGACTTTGCTACCCAAATTTTCTTAGGCCTATTCTTGTTGAGAGGTCCTAAGAACATAACTTTCATCTTTCCACTAGAGTCCTTTCTAAGCATATAATTGTAACACCCTAGGTGTTTGGCTTCCATATTTGCACTTGCATTTCATGAACATGAGCATCATTCATCCATTCATAAGCTTATATCACATGAAACATGATTTCAAAACATTGCAACATGTTGCATAATTCATGTGTGTTGTTCCTTTTATGAGATGAATAGTGTGCAACACTTAAGTGCAACATGTGCAACTCACTTTAGTGAAACAAAGCTAGTTAGTACCATGCAACAAGATCATGAAACATGTGAAACATGACTATGAAACAAATGTAACATTTCATGTGTTTTTCATTATTTCAGTACATACAATGCTTGATTCTTGTGTGACCAATGTGTGGTGTGGCTAAAAATTCTCTTAAACAACTTAGTGACACCTAGAATGTCATTTGGAACATTGTTCATATTGATCATGTTGCCTAAATATGATTTCAAAAAGTGGTTTGACTTGTTTTGACTCCTGAACTCTGTTGTTTGACTGTTTAAAAAGTGTAGCTTAGAGTGTTTGCATGTCGGAGCAACCTAAAGAAAAGTTGTAGCAAATTTTATAAGGAACAAACTTTGTTTAGAAGCCAAGTCATGAAAATGTGCACAACATGCTCAAAAATGACCCACCAGTCAGTTTTGAGATCTATTTTGAAACTATGAAAATTTTCTAAGTCTTGTATTGAATTTCAGTTTTCATGTACCCCAGTTTAGAGCTCTGTAGTTTGCAAACAAAGCCAAACCAGCTCGAGCTCCAATTGTAAAAGTTGCAGTTCACATGTAGATGTCCAACTTTGTCAATTATACCTTGAGCTATGTCATCACGGATTAGGAGTTAATCATCATCAAAGTTTGCCTGTTAGTAGGTACCTTTGAACCCTGAAACACAAAGTTCAGGCCGGACATGGCCGACCGAGACCAGAAGGTTGCCGCTGCGTGGCCGCCATGCGCCCGGCTTGCCCTGAACGCGCCGCGCACTGGCCGGCTTGAAGTGGAGGATGCCCTGCTGCCCTCTGCACGCGCTCTGCCTGCTCCTTCGCTTCCTCAGCTCGCCCGAAGCGCCGAAGCGGAGCCACCGCCCCGCCATTGTTCCGACGAGCTCGTGCGCGCTCACCGTCGCGTCCTACCTCGCTCCCGCTAGCTGAAAGCTTCGCCTTGCCTAGCTTCACCATATCCGCCAACTTGTAGCATCAAATCAACCATAGGTGAGGGCCTCCGGCCATTTCCACCACCGCCCGCCATGATAGGGTCTCGCCGGAGTTGGAGCCATACGTGGCCGACCACCCTCAGAGCCTTCTCATGTTCCTTTCTCCCTCCCCTTAGCTTCCTTGTGACCCCCTAAAGCTCCTACCAAGCTTAGCCATGCCCTACTAGGCCAGACCTTGCCAGAGCACCGTCGGACCCCGCCGCCGTCCGCCATGAACGCCGCTGTCCTTGCTAGAGTTCGGTAGAGGTTGCGGGAAGGGTATGGTTAGATGCGGTTCGTCGAGGCGAGCATGCCGGTGCCCTCGGCCTCGCCTGAGTCCTCGCCACCGGCGAGCAAGCGCGGATCAACCGCCGCTCCCCTGTTCTGCGGTTTCTGACCGGTGGGACCGTTGACCCCGCGGGTCCCGCGCGTCAGTGAACCTTGTTCATGTTTTATTGATTTAAATGCAGATTTGATGCTGTTTTGTGAATTTTGTAACTCCAAATGTGTAGATCCAAATGGTGTGATTCAAATTTTGTTAGACTCACAGGGAAGTCTAGTATTTAAGAAAAATATGATATGAGCACATGATGTAGAAATTTTGAATGAATTAAATAGGAGCTTGAAATGTGTTTTTAAATGCATGCAAAATTGTTTAAATTATATCTTGAGTTTCTGTGATCCAAAAATTATGAAATTTTGTGGGTAATCTAGTCTTGCTTAGTAGAAGCTCTGGTTAAAATTTGAGAGTCATTGCAATTATGGTTTTTGAGTTATAGATTTTCCTTTTATCATTGATTGATACTTGTGTGAATTTTTGTAAATTATCTAGGAATCCTATGACCCTGAAATTTTGTGGGGGGTATCCTAGTACCTTAAGGATGCTAGGAAAAATATGAAATCTGTTGCTTGACACTCTTCACTAAGGTTTCCTAATTATGTTATTTTAAGCCATTATGTCTTATCATTTTTGTGTAGGCTGTTATACTTGCTCAAATGGTGTGAAATTTTTATAGTGGTCTACTTAGAGCATTTAGTATCTACTGTAATTTTTGTAGATTTAATGGTGTAGCTTTCATATATGTTTACCATTTCCTCTAATCAATTAAATAAATTAAGAAAGGTATTAAAAGAAATGTTTTGGTGATGAACACCCTACTTTCTGGTGTTCTTGTGATATGTGTAAAATGTGAGTAAAGTTAGTTTGGTCCAATTATGTGGTTACATCATAAGTTAATAATTATTTGTTGGCATTATGTCCCTCTGGACAGATCTGGGGACTTTATAAAGTTCCCCATGATATTTTGGTTTGCTGTGAATGTGATGAATACAAAAGTTGTAGATAATTTATGTATCTAGCTCCTGTCAAAATTTGATGGCATTTGGCCCAGTAGTTTAGGAACTACAGCTATTCAAAGTTAGGTTCCAGTTTTGTCTACTCTCTGTCTTGTAGGATAGAGTTCTGTTGATTAAAGAATTCAACCTGGTATAGGTTGGAATCATGCTTAGAGGTCTGAAAATGAATTGTAGACAATTTCCTAAGCTTTCCAAATTGTGTTGTTGTATGTCAATTGGATTTATAAATCTCCAGTTATGGCCAGTTTACTGTACCGCTATATAGTCTCCATTTTTTGCTGAAATACAAATGCTTGAGTGTATGCTTCGTGCCACGCCCTCGTTGATTGTTTAAGGGCTAGCCTAACTTGAGAACATACTTAGGTGCAGGTGCTAGGTCATTAACTGAAGATGAGCAATTATACATTAGGTTGTATAAACTTGGTAAGTAAAGTGATTTGAATAGAGCTTAAGTGGAATATGTAGACTATAGTGAACATGTGCATTCCCCGAGCATCCCTGACTTCGTTCATGTGCATCCATGATATTTATCTTGCGTATTCATGCAATAGGTGTGTCGGAGGGAGTGACGTTGCTAGAGTTCGAGGGAGCCAACCAGGAGGAGGAGCCCGAGGTGCAGGAAGCCGACGAAGCAGCCGCCGCGGAGGAGTTGCCTGAGTGCCCTGACCACTAGCCTTCCTCTTTCCTGAAAGGCAAGCCCCGGAGCATATTAAGTCTCCCATGTTTTACAAATACATTGAGTACCTTTTTATTCGTTGATGATGCATTAAGTATAGGAATTGGTTGGAACCAATTGTTGCATTATATATCCCTCCTTGTCCAGATATCGCACTGGAATCCTATTTAAGTTCAGGAACGGGTTAAATGCTTAGCCATGCTTAGTGCGGTAGAAGTCAGGTGATTTCCTGTCACCTGCGAGCTTTAGGATGAGGTGGATCACGGTTGGCTATATTTGCTATCGTGGAAAAGAACCATGTGAATAATGAATTAAGACCGGCGGAGTCTTGTGTAGGTTTGAACATAGTGACTCCGTCTGTGTCGTTTAAGGATCGATACGCTGTATGTCCTCATGTCATGTTGAACATAGCCTAGCACTTAGTTGGCCGGATAAGTCGTTCTGACCGTGAAGCCGAGTAGCTCAACTCAGGCCAGGATTCGTGGGGGTTGGATGCATTTTGGAGGAAGTAAGGATGTGCAGAGAGCCATTGGCATAAGTCCAAGGGGAGTTAGGTGCTTAAAATCCTGCACTTCCTGGCAGAGTGGTTCTCTGAGAATACAGGGCGGCCCGGACCTGTGTCTTTTCTTTTATTTTTCTCCTGAGTTGTACCAAAGGTGACTCATTTGTGACCCTAATGGGGGAAGCAGGGTTTGTGTTAGGAATAACCCTCCAACTGGATAGGAATCGATTCGAATCGCCGTCTCTCCCGGATAGTGAGAACTTGACTGAGCAGCGGCAACGTAGATTCAATTAATTTAACGATATGGTTAAATGGATGATGATGATAAGGTTGCCACAATATATACCTGATATGGTTATTAATGTTTGCACCCTAATAAAATGATTGCTTAGTACAGGTGCTAATATAGATGACAGGTTAATGGCTAAAAGTCACTGCTAGTTCAGGTTAAGAGTTGATCTTATTACTTATGCTTTTCTGCAAAAAGAAAATGTTAGCCAAATCCACTAAATTAAGCTATGCATAATCCTTGGTGTCATTTGTTTTGGTTTTCGATGGGTAAGTCTAGCTGAGTACATTCTCATACTCAGGGTTTATTCCCTCTTGTTGCAGATGACCTCCTATATCAGGGATTCTATAAGTATTGTCTCCACCCGGTGGGTGATGAAGACTAGATCATGGGCATGATCTCCGTTTCTCTTATCCGAATGCTTTTGCGGGTTGTGATCAGCGAACCAGTATTTGTATTTGAACTCGGGTGTGTAAGTTAAACTATTTGCTTCTGTGTACTTTACAAGACTTGTTTTGTAATAACGATGACTCTGTGATGATGTAATCTATTTGCAAACATCTGCGAAATGTTGTAACGTATGATATGTTATGTTGAATTACTGTGATCTTGGTTGTATGCAAGTTGGTTTGAAATCCTTCGAGATTTCAGTTGACTACCGGGTTTATATGGGCTCAAGTTCAAGAATTTGATCGTTTCGGCGATTGTTTTTGTACTTGTGCTCTTATAAATTGGTTGGTTCTGTGATAGCTAGTATCAGAGCTAGATTCAACATTAAACATGGCTTACGGCTATTTAAAACAAAAGTTTTTGTTGTGAAAACGGTTTTCCAACTTATAGTTATATATAAGTGTTCAAAAATCAAAATTTTTATGGTGTACTGGTGATCACATCCCTTGTAGCCCACTTAAGGACTTCTAGGTGGCTTATATATAATTACTAACTTGGGGGAAATTGATTGTTTCTATTTTGTCATCCATGCGGCGTGATATTGCATGGGTGCCATTCGTTTGAATGGTAATGTATGGATCAATTGCCTCTACGCTAAGGTAAGTGTGAGTTGCGAGAGCATGACCGTCCAATCGTCGGTCTAGGGGAGAGCTAGTTGTGGTTACTGGAGTATGTACATGTTGCCTAGATGTATATATGAAGGTACTTAATTGTGGGTACATTTGTTGGGTAGTTTGGATACCGAGGTATATATATCTGGGGATGTATATATGGAGAGTATCTTAGTTACTACTTGTGTTATTAGCATTATATCTTGTTGGGTTGGGCTACAATGAAGTTTTCTGTAGGTACGCTAACAACGCACCGTGTAGATCGACTAGTTACCACTAACTGAGAGAACGTATGTATGCCACCGTATATTCCGCTAAAGCTTAGAATTTTCTTAGGTTTGTGAGGACGTACGGAACGAGCATGCATCATATTCCCTCATGTCATTCATATTGCATTATTCCCTCCCTTATAATTGCTTATCCCAAGTATAAAGTGCAACCTCTCAGCAAAATAATCCTCTCACGTGAATTGCATCCCTTTTTGATACAGATGGCCGCGCCCGTGTTTCCTACTAGTAGCAGCACCTTTTTGGACCAGTTCGGTACTCCCACCTTGCTCTAGAGGGTGCTCAGTTCAGTTGGGTACCCGGAGGCACCCAGCTACACGTGGAGGCAGGCGGTACTATTGGGAGATGTACCATGGTACGTCGTGACCTTTATAGTGCCGCAAAACCCCACAAGATCGTTGTGGCATGGGTGGAGCATTGAGACTGATGGGCAAAGCCCATGGGAAGCTGGTCAGGTTGCTGCCCTTGATGTGCTGATGGATATAGCAAAGAGCTTCGGGGATGAGTTAGTGGGTGGACCTGCTTCATCCATTCCCCGAGTGTCTCCTACTGAGGTTGAGTGGACTCAGGATGTTGGCCAGGCCTTGGTTCGAGGCCGTGGCGAACGTGTGCAGAGCGACAATGCTAGAATGAGTGCTATGATGGCAATCTTGAAGCTTTGTCGAGTCAGGCAAAACACCCTTTCTAGTGCGCTAGATGAAGTTGGCAAGGCAATGGTAGCCCAGCACAAGTTCAGGTTGCTAAGATTTGAGTCGGCGTAGCAGTGGAAAGATCACCTTGATTAAGCACGGTCACAATATACCCATATTTATCAATGGGGAGGACACTCAAGATTTTTCTTACGATATCAAAAGGTTGCATTTGAGTGGGTCCAAGCCCATTGATTTCTTCTACAAGAACATTCAAGCATGAGTATATTTCATTAGCACTCTCTTTAGGAAACATCTCAAAAGAATTAAGCTTTTTCATAACGAGATGATAGCATTCCTCATGCTCGCTCTTAGTTCCCTTATGGAGCGCACAAATGTCTGACCATAGTGCATGGGTGTCCTTATGGTTCCTCACCCAGTTAAACACATCTTTGCAAAGGCCTCTAAAGATGGTGTTTCGAGCCTTTGCATTCCATTTCTCATAGTTCACTTCATCGCCTTGAAGGTGCATGGGATCCTGAGGTTTTGGAAATCCTTGTGAGGTGGCTCTAAGTATTCCAACATCTAGAGCTTCTAAGTACGCCTCCATGCAAATTTTCCAATAAGGAAAATCATCCCCCTCAAAGATAGGAGGAGGTCCATCCCCGTGAGACATCTTTTTCTAGGCGGTTAAGCCTAAATACATGAGCACGAGGCTCTCATACCAATTGAAAGGATCAAGATGCCCAAGAGGGGGGGTGAATTGGGCAAATTCTAAAATTCTTTGCAATAATTAAACCCTACGGTTAGCCCACTTCACCCCTTGTGCCTAGAAAGTGTTTCTATTGTTCTACCGCACAAAAGTTTAGCAACCTATGTTCCAATCCTACTCTAGCATGGCAATTCTATGAATGTAAAGACACGAATTGAATTGCTCAAAGTAAATGCTTGAAGTAAAGAGAGAAGGAGGAACGTGGCGATGTTTTACCAAGGTATCAGAGAGTCGCCACTCCCCACTAGTCCTCATTGGAGCACCCGCGCAAGGGTCTAGCTCCCCCTTGATCTACGTAAGGATCAAGTGCTCTCTACGGGTTGATTCTTCGACACTCCGTCATGGTGAATCACCCACAACCGCTCACAACTCGAGTTGGGTCATCCATAAGCTCTGCCGGATGATCACCAAGCTCCCAATCACCACCAAGCCGTTTAGGTGATGGCAATCACCAAGAGTAACAAGCACGAACTCTCACTTGACCACGACAAGCCTAATGAGAAGGGTGGATGCACACTTTGCTACTCTTGCTTTCACTAATGAGGCCTCTCACTTGGATTCTCAAATTTCAATCACCTCACTAGGACCTTGCTCTTCTTGGCACTCTCAAGGGTGTTTCTCAGCTGTTGGAATGAGCAAAAGTGATCCCTTGAGTGAATAGAGGAAGTATTTATAACCCCTCATTCAAAACGAACCATTATGTGCCTCTACGGGGTGACCGGACGCTCCGGTCAAGGTGACTAGACGCTCCGGTCAATTCACCCGCCTTTGTGTAGTTTAAGTTGTGACCGGACACTGGCCAGTGTCCGTTCAACACTGACTGGATGTGTCCGGTCACAAAAACTGCCCTCTGGAAGCTTACTGATGTTGACCGGACTCTAGCACCCAGTGTCCGGTCACTTTGCTGCTCAGTGTCCGGTCAGTATACGGAACCTGACCAGCGTCCAGTCAGCACTGACTAAATGCGTTCAATCAGGATTCTCCCTCTCTAGAACCTTACTGGAGTTGACCGGACTCTGGCACCCAGCGTTCGGTCACTCACCTCTTAGCGTCCGGACGAATCTAGACGACTTCATCTTGATCAAATGAACTGACTAGACTCTATGCCAGCGTTCAGTCACACCAGAACTAGTGTTTGGTTAGCATTTGACCCTCCATTCACTTCCAACTCACAATCATATGGGAATGAAGTTCGCTCCAATTGATCTAAGGGCTTTTTAGGAGCTACCTAGTGCTAGATTAAACAAGTGTGCACCACACCTAACCCACTAGACTCACCTATGTCAAGCTACCCATCCATACCCCCTTAATAGTATGGCCAAAGAAAAACAAAGTCCTAAACTACTATAAGTGTCTCTTCAATACCAAACAACACTTAGAACTAGTCCATCCTTAACCTTATCGTCCATCCTTTGAAAACCGAAACGATTTCCATCGTAGGGGCATGACAACCATGATTTCCTAATCAATTTCCATTACCATGACCTAACTTAATTGCATATGCAAAACACACGTTAGTCACAGTAATCTCGTATTGTCATTAAGCGCCAAAACCCAACTAGGGGCCTAGATGCTTTCAATAGGTAGGGGTACGTTCGCCCCAAATGGAGGCATTTCCTAATAGCCCCTATAGTCTTCTTCGTCCGTCACTCCATCGACACCAACAATCTTCCTTTTCCCTTCTAGGACTACTTTTAGCCTTTCTTTTGTCTTGTTGTCCCTTGCATAGAAGACTTCCATAACATCTCTTGCAAGGAGAAAGGGGTCGTCTCTATATGCGATCTTAGTGAGATCAACGGTAGTGAACTCTTCGCTGTCAGTGTTGATTTCCTCAAGCTCGACCCACTGGCAGCAAAAAAGAGCTACCTTCAATGGACCATAGGCTAGCTCCCATATCTCATCTATGAAACCATAGTATGTCGCCTGCACGTTGTCATTTTTGTCATGAGCATCAAAACGAACACCACAATTTTAGTATGTGCTCTTTTCATCTTGCTTTTTTTGTGTAAAATGTGAATCCATTGATCTCATACCCTTGATACTTAAGATATGTACTCGAAGGTCCCTTGGCTAAGACATCCAGTTGATTACCCAACTATATTCCAAGCAAGCGGCATCACAACTAGTTGACAAATTCCTCCTTATGTTTTTTATCCAGCCAAGCCAGTGACCTGCTCGGATACAGAGTTTGCAGCGATTGCCTATGCTCATCAATGTATGGCATCACACCCTCGGCTTGCTGAAGAATAGCGAACTATGCCTATCTGAAAGAAATAGAGTCATCTACTGTAACAGATTTCTCCCCAATCGTTCCTTTGCCACGTAGTCTTACCTCATGATGAGATTCTAGAACTCCGACCCTTTTGATGTCCAGATAACATGTGCAGAACTCAATGGCCTCCTTCATTGACCATCCTTCAACCATGCCCCCTTCTACCTGAATCTGTTCCTAACATACCTCCTAAAAGTTTTCATCAATCTTTTGAAAGGAAACATTTGATGCAGGTACATTGGGCCAAGGTCTCTAATTTGGTCAACAAGATGAATGGGCAGATGCAATGAGATATCAAAGTAAGTCGGCGGGAAATGCATCTCAAGCCTAACGAGAGTTTTGGCTATGTCCCGCTGCAGCTGCTCTAGTGTGGACACATCAATGACCTTTTCTGAGATCGCGTTGAAGAACGAGCATAACTTTATGATTAGGGCGCGGACCTTTAGGGTAGGATACCACACAGGGAAACAGGGAGCAGCTGAGTCATAAAGACATGACAGTCATGGGCCTTCATAGGGCCATAGTTTAACTTGACTTCTCTCATGTTCACTAGCCTCTTCGGGTTCGCACAGTAGCCTATCGAGACTTTGAATTCATTGAAGAAAGAAATAAGTGCACGCATTTCTTCCTTCTTCAATGTCCATGGCGCAACCGGAAGTTCAAACTAGCCATTCTCTAGCTCCACAGGATGCAGCTCCTTCCTGATTCTCAAGTGTTGCATGTCCATGCGTGTGGCTAGTGAATCCTTTGATGTCCTCCTGATGTTTGTCAAGGAGTTAAGAGTGTTAGCGCACACATTTTTAGTGATGTGCATGGGATCAAGATAGTGGCGTACACTCAGAAATGGCCAGTAAGGTAGTTTCCAGAAAACCAATTTTTTCTTCCAAACGCTCCCATCAGATGCTGCTATTGCATTGTCCCCCTTCCCAAGGACAACCTCTAGTTTGTTGAGTTCTCAAAGTATCGCAGGTTCATCTCGATATTTTGGAGCTAAGCGTTTCTCAATAGTACTATTGAAATCTTTTCTATTCCTACGGTAAGGGTGATCCTTAGGTAGGAACCTACGGTGTCCTATATAAACTATCTTTGAGTTATTTGGTAGATTTATCGTATCGGTATCATCCAAGAACTCGACACATCCAGTATAGCCTTTTGTCTTCTCTCCAGACAACGAACATCGACCTGGTAGGTCAGTGATTGTAGAGATAAGTACTCTCTTGATCATGACATGTTCCTTTTTGTACTCGTCCCAAACATCCGGCACACCCTTTTCAAACATCTCCACTAGTTCATCGATCACTGGTTCTAGAAACACATCGATGTCATTCCCAGGTTGTCTTGGCCCTTGGATCAGTAGTGACATCTGGATGTATGGCCGCTTCATATAGATCCAAGGTGGAAGGTTGTATATATAGAGCGTCACTAGCCATGTGTTATAATTGCTTCTAACCTAGTCAAAAGGATTCATCCCATCTGTGCTCAAAGCAAACCAAAGGTGCCTTACCTCTCCACCGATGTCCTTATAGAACATAGTATTGACAGTCCTCTAGTCATGCCCATCGATGGGGTGCCTCATCATTATATCTTTCTTACGCTCTTCGCCATGCCAGCGCACCAGCTTGACTGACTTTGCACATGCAAACATCCTATGCACCCAGGAAGCTATAGGGAAATACTAAACGACTTTTATGGGACCTCTTCTGGTCTTGGTACCCTCATCTGACGGTCCTTCCTTGTACCGTGGAGCTTCACACTTGGGGCACTTGTCCAAGTCTTTGTATTTTTCTCCACGGTACAATATACAATCATTGGAACACGCGTGGATTTTTTTCAACCTCAAGGCCTATGGGGTAGATCATTTGCTTCGCCAAGTATGTCTTTTTCTGGCAACTCATTTTTTTCTAGGAGCATTTTCCTTATAATTCATAACAATTGATTGAAGCCTTTATCGTTCAATCTGTTTGTCGATTTGAACTCTAACAGCATGATGTCGGCTTCCAGTTTGCTCATTAGATAATTCATATACAATAGTGTTTTGCCATCTTGTCTCATTTTCTCTAGCTTTCTCAGCTGTCTTTCACTAAGACATCTGGTATCTATATTACGCAGCAGCTGAGAAATGCCATCGTTATCCTTGGTATTGTCAGCTAGCGTTTTTCTAAATACATAATTAACTATGGCCATAGATTATGTGTTGACACCGGGTTCCTCATCAGCATCGTGGATGGCTACATCAGGCATGTCCACATCATCATCATTTTTCTGCAGAACATTCACACCAACCTCATCATGCATAGTCCATATCGTATAGTTTGGCATGAATCCCCCTAGTAATCAGGTACGATCGTATAGACTTAATTTGATGAAAGTTTCTTTGATTCTTGCAATCTTTGCATGGGCAGAAGACAGGGTTCCCATTCCTAGCATGGGCTTTGGCATCGGTGATAAACTGGCTAACACCATGCATGTACCGCTTGTCCGATCGGGACAGATGTATCCACTCTCGATCCATCCTTGCACAAAAAATACTAAGACAGTAATTACAAAGAATTAATAAGAAATCGAGCTTCATGAACAATAATTGTAGCTCGAAAGTATCATTTTTGGAAAATATTATTGTACACTAATTATTAGAAAATTGAAATTGGTAGCCTCGACCCTGTAAATTAAAAATCGTAGTAAAAAATAATTATTGCACAATAATAAAGAACAACTATTCTACTCTACTTCTAAGAACTAATTATAGCATCGCATACTAACAATGATGATCTTGACCACCATGAAATAATTAGCTAAGAATTTAAATGTGTTCATAGACACAAACCTTTTGGATGATGGATTCACCATAATTTGAGCCTTGCATAAATGTCCAATTGAAAAAGTGCTCTCTAGAATGGAAAAGAACTAAAATGAGAATCAAGCAATGTAGCCATCAAAACGAAGCTAATTAAGCAACAAAATCAAAGGATTGGATGTTTGTTACTAACCTTGAAGCAAAAAGATCAAGCCATTCTTTAAAATCCAAATGCTAGCTTCATGGTGAAGAGTAGCCACAACAATGAAAGGAAGGACCCAAACGCCCGCCTATGTTCTCAGGATGGAAAAGAGGAAGAAGAGGACGGCTGCAGTCTTTTTGTGCTGTAGGCTTATTACCATCGGTTCTTAGCTAGAACCGACATTGATAGATCCAAATCACTGTCGGCCCTCTGCTTGAACCGACAGTGACAAGTGGCCGCCAAAATACTACTGGTTCAAGCCACAAACCGGCAATAATGTGGTCCTTCACCGTTGGTTTTAGCCCAGCTCCGATCATTTTCTCATTTTCAAGCTAATAACCGACGATGAAGATATATTACCGTTGGTTCTCACAGATTCAATAGTGATGAGGTAGACGGTGATACCTAAATCTGTAGTAGTGTCACCGAGCGCTAAGTATCCAAGCGGCCGTTCGCTGCTCGTCGTTTGCTGGAGATCCATAGGCTGCTATACTATTGTGCACGCGACTTGAGGAAAAGGAGTCCATCATGTTGTCAGGCTTGTTAGTGCACACGAATCAAAGTCATCGAGCCTCTAGCTCGTTCGTGAGAGCATGTAGTTCAACATCAAAAGAGCAATTCGTGGTAACTCGTAGAGAAGCGCGGGGCCGAGCGGCACCCCGTCTGCACGCTCAGCGGCACGACTCGATCCTGTCGTGGAATGGTCCGAGTCACATACGATCTGCTGGCAGCTTCGAGGCAACTCGACCCTATCTGATTCGAGTCCAACCTGGACTCAAGCCAACAAGTCCTACTCCTCCACAAGCCAGCAATATGCAAGCAGACATCTTTTCACAATTATGTTTCTATGCTCACTTCACAAGGGCATTACAGCAAAAAGTGAAAGCTCATGTTATCTCCCGAAAGTGCTTGCTTTAGGACAAAAGCTCATCCTTGGGAAACCATCTTATTACACTCAAGTTGGTGAAGTGGTTTCCCCTCCAACATCAACCTTTGTGTACCTATTTCAAGATTCTCACAACAAGATCTGCAATATTTATGATAAACATATGCATCTACAACCTCCCTTTCAAAGTCTTTATGAACAAGGAGAATGAGAGGGTTGAAGATCTCATGTGTGGCAATGCTGGAGGGACCAATTAATTCAGAAGATTTCTCATGCAAGCATGGATTTGATGAGGTGCCCAAGAAATAACTTCCATGCTCATCTATATCATCTTCCCTTTCAAGCTCCAAGGGTGTTTCTTTATGAATGTCTATAGGCGAAAACATTGTCTCCATCATTCCATGCTTGTGACATTCATTGGTCATTTTATTGTATAGGATTTCCCTTGGTTTGGTGACTCTTGGGGTAATCTTATCTAAGGCGTCCTCCAAACTTAGATGAGTCATGTTTATGAAAGAGATTGATTTAAGCTCGCCGTTTGGATCTAAGCCAAGTTTTGGATTCTACCCATAAGGCTTAGTCCTTGTCCATCCATTCTTTAGCAATGACATTTGAGTTCTTGATAGATTTGAGCCATTGTCGTTGCTCTTTTTGGTCATCCTTGTGGCCTTCATGATTCCTATTGTTTGGTTGTCTTAGTGGATTTCTAGGGTCATCATGAGACTTAGGAGAGAGAGCATAAAAGGGATCATCAGGGTAAAGGTTGGGTTGAAAGATGGGTTCAGTTGAGACATCTAATGTGGGCATAGAAGGGGAGAGGATAGGAATGGCTTCTAGATGGTTCAGCTCTCCTTCTATGGCATTACTTGAAATGCCATCCTTGAATTCTTCCCAATGTCCTATATGGGAATAAGGACACTTTCTAAGAGATCGCTTCTTGAGAGGATTTGAATTATATTCGCTCGAAGGTCTCTTACGAAGATGAGAATTTAATGTTCTCCCAAAATCAGCACTAAAGAGGTCATCCTTAATTTCAATAGGGATTCCCAAAGGTGGAATTCCTTCTTCTCTTGGGGGATTTTGAGGTATTGGTGGTTCAGGATTGATAGCTAAATCTTGGGATTGAAGTGGTTGTGATTTGGCTATCAGAACTTCCTCTACTTGATCGGGAGATGATTTCTTCTCTTTCTCGGGGAGTTCATTATGAATGCTAGTGTAGGGAATCTTTCCACTAATTCTATCAAGCATAGCCCTTGTGTCGGTGTTTTGGACCGGCGGGCCCTCAACCAACTAGTGAAAATGTACTATGTGCCCCTAATCCTGGATGGTGATGCAAAGAGACATAAGGTTTATACTGGTTCAGGCAATAGGTGCCCTAAATCCAGTCTGAGAGATCAATCTTGTATTCCTCGCACCGAGGTGCTTGTAGTAGGGGTTTACAAGCAGGGTGAGAGAGGAAGCTAGTCCCAGGTCTCTGCGTGGAGCAGTGTGAATTGCTTGAGATGTTGATCTCAGGCAGCGAGGGAGCATGCGTATTTGAGCATTGCTGTGGCGTGTGTGAGTCTCTGTGTCTGAGCGTCTATCTCTGTCCCTAGAAACGGCCTCGGTCACTCCCTTTTATAGTTGAAGGGAGGCATGGGGGCGGTACATGGAATGCTATGTGGCGTTTTGTGAGTAGCGGTGGCGTGTCCAGGCCCTGTAGCTCGCCACTGTGGTGGCATGGCCAACGGAGCGGTCTTGTCCTTGATGCACTAAAGCGATGCGCCGGTCACGCCCGATCCTGTGCGACGTGGGAGCTCTAGTGATAGCTTGACGTAGGGCATGGCAGACGATGTGCCGATCGCTGTATGTCGACAGCGTAGAGAGCCGAGGCTCAGTCGGTGCAGAGGCCAAACCATCATGGGGGGCTCGGTGGGTGCGAATCCCAAGGCTGCCGAGACCCTAAAGCGGATTGCCAAGGCTCGGAGGGAGCAGTTGGTCTTGTACACTAATTCCGAGGCTACAGGGACCTGGACTTGACTCCCCATGCCGTGCTGTCCTTGGAGCAGGGGTTAGGTAGCATAGTGAAGTATGAGCATCAGTCGTGGGCGCAGTGTGGAGCACAGCGGTCGGTAACCCCTGCCCCATCCTGTCCTAGATGGCATGGTGTTGATGCGACTCCCATCTCGTCGGTCACTCCGCTGTGTCGAGCCGTCGTCCGGCTGACGTCGCGGGAGTGGTTGGTCACGTTAGTTGGACGTGACGTTCTATCAGGGGAATCAGTTGAGGTGGAGGAGACGGGGTTGTCGCCGAGGCAGCCTCGAGCGAGGCAGAGAATTGGCACCTCGTCTGAGGCCTTACGTGCGAGGCCTCGAGCGAGGCAGAGAATTAGCACCCCATCCGAGGCCTTACGTGCGGGGCCTCAAGCGAGATGGAGAATCGATTCCCCGTCCGAGGCCTTACGCGCGAGGCCTCGAGCGAGACAGAGAATCAGTTCCCCGTCTGAGGCCTTACGTGTGGGGCCTCGAGCGAGACGGAGAATCGGTTCCCCGTCCGAGGCCTTATGTGCGGGGCCTCTAGCGAGACGGAGAATTGGTTCCCTATCCGAGGCCTTACATGCGAGGCGGAGAATCGGTAGCCACAGACAAGGTGGGGGTTAGCCAGCAGTTGTCTCTTAGCTTTGATTTTGACAGGGTCTAAGCGGTTTTTTTAGTTTTCGCTTAGGGGACCCCTTTTTATGGTACCCGACAGTAGCCCGCGAGCCTTGGGGAGAGCGTGAGCACTCTCCCTGAGGTTTTGACGAGACTTGGTTCATGGTAGCTCCTGACGAGAGGTTGTTTCATACTCAAGGCCTCGGTGGGTGCGTGCGAGCACACCCGCCGGGTGTAGCTCCCGAGGCCCTAGAGGAGTGGATTTATTCCTTCAGGGGCTTTTCACGTGTTGAGCGAGGGGTTTTATCGCGTTTGCCGAGCCCATGAGTGCGAGTTTGGGTCGCTGGGTCTTGGCTTGGTTGTAGGAAGAGCCCTCGAGCCTCTGCGCAGAGCAAGAGGGCGATCAGGAGTTTCCTCATCTTTTTTGTGCGGCCCTCATGCATCCTTTTCGTTCAGAAGGAGGGGTGGAGTATGCTAGGCTACCCTCGGTGGGCGTGAGTAGTGACACCTCCGGTGAGCTGTTATCAGGTAAGTCTAGGTGGAGGCCCATGCCCCATTCGATAGGGGTCGGCTGGTGGTACAAAGACGCGCTCCAAAAGTACTAGAGGGCTTCTCTAGTGGGTCCTAGGGCCGTTCGATTGGCCCCGGGGGCTCGATGCCTCCCTTCGGTGGGATCCCATTTAGAGACCTCCCTACTGGTCTCGGACACGACTTAGGGCATCCCGAGCGATCGCTTGCTTGGGCCTCAGCCACATATAGGCTCGCCCATAGTCATCCCTAACTCTGTTATCCTAGGGCAGCTGTCGAGACCCTCGGGGGCCTAGCCTTCGAACCCCTAGACCGTAACAGGCTCGATGCCCTTTATCGCGTTTTGCCGAGCCTCCGAGTGCGAGCTTGGGTCGCTGGTATTCGACCTGGTTGTAGGAAGAGCCCCCGAGCCTCCACATGGAGCAAGAGGGCGATCAGGAGTTTCCCTGTCTTTTTTGTGTGACCCTTGCGCATCCTTGTCGTTCGGAAGAAGGGGTTGTTTGCCGAGCCCTCGAGTGCGAGTTTGGGTCGCTGGGTCTCGGCTTGGTTGCAGGAAGAGCCCCTGAGCCTCTGCACGGAGCGAGAGGGCGATCAGGAGTTTCCCTGTCTTTTTTGTCCGACCCTCGCGCATCCTTTTCATTCGGAAGGAGGGGTTGTTTGCTGAGCCCTCGAGTGCGAGTTTGGGTCACTGGGTCTCGGCTTGGTTGCAGGAAGGGTCCCCGAGCCTCTGCATAGAGCGAGAGGGCGATCAAGAGTTTTCCTATCTTTTTTGTGCGACCCTTGCGCACCCTTTTCGTTCGGAAGGAGGGGTTGTTTGCCGAGCCCTTGAGTGCGAGTTTGGGTTGCTGGGTCTTGGCTTGGTTGTAGGAAGGGCCCCTGAGCCTCTGCATAGAGCAGGAGGGTGATCAGGAGTTTTCCTGTCTTTTTTGTGCGGCCCTCACGCATCCTTTTCATTCGGAAGGAGGGTTGGAGTATGCCAGGCTACCCTCGGTGGGCGCGAGCAGTTACACCTTCGATGAGCTGTTATCGGGTAAGTCTGAGTGGAGGCCCATGCCCCATTCGATAGGGGTCGGCTGGTGGTCCAGAGACGCACTCCAAAAGTACTAGAGGGCTTCTCTAGTGGGTCCCAGGGCCGTTTGATTGGCCCCGGGGGCTTGATGCCTCCCTGCGGTGGGATCCCATCCAGAGACCTCCCTGCTGGTCTCGGACACGACTTAGGGCATCCCGAGCGATTGCTTGCTCGGGCCTCGACCATGTACGGGCTCGCTCATAGTCGTCCCTAACTCTATTGTCCTAGGGCGGCTATTGAGACCTTCGGGGGCCCAGCCTTTGAACCCCTGGACCGTAACGGGCTCAGTGCCTAGTTCCTTAATCTGAAAGGAATCGGGTGGGGGATATCCCCATCCCATCGGCTGACAATGGCAGGTGCGCCTTTTGAGGCGGTTTTCTTGGAGAGACGGAATGGTGCCTGCCGTTGCTATGGTCGGATGCAATGCGATGTCAGCGGATGGGACGTTACTGTGCGTGCATGATTAATAAGGAAAAGGTGGGCACGTGGGCGGTTTAATCGGATCCGGATTAACTACGCCAGATCTGAGGGAAACTTCCCCGATTTCGTCGCCCGTCCGTTTCGCCCCCTTTATGCATAAATACATAATGAGCCTCGCCCCTCTCCTCCTTACCTTGCCTGCATTCGCCTTTGCTACCCTCGAGCCACTGCTAGGAACAGAGAGTGCTGGGGAGAAGAAGGGAGAAGGGGGAGAGAGAGAGCGAGAGAGAGAGAGAGCGAGCCTTACCGCCGTAGCCGCATTCTCCACCACGCAATGGCCAGCGGCGCTATTGTCCTCTAGGCGGATCCTTGGGGTCTATCTAACATGTCCATGGAGATGCTGTAGTCGCTCGTCGACGACGGCCTTCTCTGCCTGGTTACTGACCCCAACAGACTGGAGTGGATTGCTCTAGGGGGCGAGCCGGAGCCGAGGCCACATGATGGCTACATCGTGAGCTTCGTGTCCTTCCACGAGCGTGGTCTCGGCCTGTCGGCGGATCGGTTCATGCGGGCGCTCCCGCACTACTATGGCATGGAGCTCCACAACTTCAACCCCAACTCCATCGCGTAGGCGGCCATCTTCATCGCCGTCTGCGAGGGGTATCTAGGCATTGCCCCCACTAGGAGCTGTGGCTCCACCTCTTTCGGGTGGGGCTCACCACCAAGCCGATAGGCACGGCGGGCATGTAGAAGGCAATGAGGGCAGGCGGCTGCACTCTCCAAGTGCGCCAAGACCGGTAGCTCCTCTACATCCTGGCCCAGCTTGGGTCATCCAACCGTCACTGGTACAACAACTGGTTCTACCTC